>NC_056743.1:104988653-105113872 GCF_019279795.1 Protopterus annectens | reverse complement strand
ACTACACTATAATGCCATACTTCATTCTACCGTTCAGCTACTTCCATCTCATCTTTTTTTTTTTTTTTTTTTTTTTAATATACAGCCCTTCATCTCTATACTTTTACCCACTCACCATAATGCAATACTACCCCAATCCACTTTTCAACTTGCTATCTTTTTTGCACTCATCTATAGTATCTTCTTTCCCTTCGGTCTCCTTGACATCTCTCTCATTTTTAATCGCCCCTTCTTCATCAGCTGCTGACTAGCAAATAATTTAAAAGGCATAAAAGGATGCTGCTTTTATGCAACTTTGTCTATTTTATGTCTTTACTATCAAACTGCTTACTTAAGTATACAGAGATGCAATGACTTTCTATGCAATGTATAAACATTTACAAAATGTTTTTATTCACTAAACTGTGAATCCACTTATAAAATTATGTTTATTTTTCTAGATTGTAATTTTCACATCCATCATTTGGAGCTTATCTTCTGTACATCCACTGAAAGGGGGACTCTGGGCCCAGACAGACTTTCCCAGTCAACAAATGCAATAAATTAAATAGATTGGACAAACAAATGAAATGCAGTTTCACACATGACTCACAAGTAATCAGAGATAATGATGATGAGAAATTAACTCCACACCAGTTTACAACACAGATTGAAATGAAGTACCACCACCAAGCCATCTGAAGCCATACGGACAAATCCAGGGACAAAAAAAAAATCATTAATTCAGAATACATTATCAAGATTGGGAAAGTAAAAAAAAAATATCCAACTATAAAACAAACAATCCAAGACAAGGGATTAATAATTTTAAATAACTAAATGGATTTAAAAATAGGGCTGAAAACACAGAAAAGTGTCTCTCTCCAATCAAGTAATGTCTCAGTGATGGAAATACTAAATCTACATGGAACATTTAAAAAAAGGCAGAGGTTGTAATGTGAAATAAGCATCCTGCATAATTTCCACAGTACCAATAGTCAGGCAATAAGCTAGAATATAAAACTAGCCATTGAAGGTCTATAAAGGTACAAGCCACGCACACCTACATCCACCTCATCCTCTTAGTGCAATAACTCTGGACAGGGCCAAAAAAGAAATGGGGGGGGGGGTGAAAGGCACAAAATCTGACAAATTTTGTCCTTATAAACTTAAAAAGTTGCTATAGAAACATTCATATTAGCATGCATTGTCTGAAAGATATAAAGTCTATAACTCAAATGCCTTTAGTGACTACGAACCTCCATTTCCCAGAAAACCACAAACTGCAGGAAAAACGAAATACGGACCATATCTATGAGGCTAAAATTTGGACAGTCTATGAAATTCTGGACAGTTGGCAGGTATAAAAAGCAGAACCTGACAAAGTCAATAATGAATATGGTGCAGCAAACAATAGCAAAGTAAAATATGGGGAAAAAAAGCATATACCCATAGGAAAGTACACCACATTTTGAACAACCCCTCTCCTGCCGTCTGCAGTACAACTACTACTCCAAGTGGGTGAAAACCAAAGTTACTTCTTTAAGTACAAAGAAATACAAAGTGTCCACAGGACCCAATGAGAAGCTTAAAGTTGTCAAAACCAATGAGCCTCAATGTGAAATCAACCATGAAGAAGAACCCAGTTCGCTGCAGCAGGAAACAGCAGACAATTTATCTATGCTGAAAACACCAGCAGCTCAGAAAGTGAAACAATGAATAATGTTAAAACACACCAAAATTAATGGAACTTGGGTAACCATATGCCTTTATCTTGCCGCATTTGTCTCCAGCCCTTAAGAATGTTGAAAAAACTATATGCTCTTCTGTCTGGTTAAATCAGTCTTTTATTACGTTATACATGTTTTGACGAGTTATTATTTATTTATTTAATTTATTTATTTAACATTTGTTGACCGGGAAAGTCTGTCTAGGTTCCACAGATCCTGCTTTCAGCGGAGGCCCGGGGAGAAATGCTCCAGAAGCATGTCTTTAGAATGTGGGAGGAAACCGGAGTACCCAGAGGAAACCCACGCGAACACAGGGAGAACATGCAAACTCCACACAGAAGGCACCCCAGCCAAGAATTGAACTGGAGAACCTCTTGCTGTGAGACGACAGTATTAACCACTGCGCCGCCGCCATATTACTAAACAGTCGGTGAATATATTCCCTATTTATATCTTACTTCCAGTGAGGCTATCATTCACTGATCCAATGATGGTCATCTATGAAAATCTCAAACAATTTGTGTGGTGAGTAATATAAGCATCTTCAGTGCTCATTTCTAAATTGCTTCACTAGTTCTCACTATCTTTTCAAAATTTTCTCCAGCAATACAATATGGGTAAATCTGGCTTTCCATACATTTTAATGATTTTTTGGTTTCCTCTCTTTTTTCCCAACCATTTTAAAGCAGATTTCAAACATATTCATCTGCATCTGGGTCTTTTTCTTTTTATAAATACCAGCGCAATTATATTGTTTGACATGTTTTCTTGGCTCCATCCCTTTTCCTTCAAATAGTTAAATATCTAACCTTTTTAAGAAATCATACTTTTTCATATCCATGTTTAGACCTTAAGTGTAAATCTTATTGCTTCTAAGTTGGCTGGCCTTGTGAGACAACTCTGTGACTTTCTAAGGAAGGATGAGAGAGGGCACAGATTATGGCAGAGAGAAAACAGTACACTTAATACACTTAAAAGGGTAGATCAGTTAGGCTTGTAATTTATTTATGTTATTGAGTTAGTGTGGTATAATGTAATTTGTAAGGATAACAATATGATGAGATCGAGACAATGCTCATACAATAAATACTAATCTTATATTTTTTCATACCATCTATAACGCATACATCCTTTGAGACATTCTTAATATCCTACACCTAAAATATACCAAAAATCAAGCTTAGATTGCTTTCAGGCAATATTGTGCCACCAAGTCTTTTCTTATACTGACAACAATGTAGTTTCTGACATCTAATACATTTTCACTTTGAGAGTATTTCTGTATTTAGCCGTCAGAATTTTTTTTTCTTCTCCTAGGTGGGAAACACTTCTGTATTTTGTAATGGAAGACAGCCTACTTTCTGCACAAAGCCTGTTTCTTACATTATGAATATTCCTGAACAAACAGAATGTCTACAGTTTAGCAAAGCCCTTCATTTAGAATATACAGGAATTTGCCTAAATAAGTTTTGATTTTAAATAAATGACACTCTGACATTTGCAAAAAGGAAAGCAATCTTCAGCCATAAAGGCAGAGCATTTATTTAATTTTAAGTCAATGCCTGGTTTTACAGGAGGCCACACCACGGAAGCCAGTGATATATCGGGTGCCAGTTTGTAACACAGCAAGTACTGCTGCCATCAGCCATCAGCCTGAAATTAGCATGTTGAAAAATAATTGAGTACTCGGCTCCTATTACAGATGCACATTTTAAATTATGTCAGACTCCATCCCAATCATAACCAAGAAGCTGATGCCTCTTGTTTCTACCACTTACTCAGATAAAAAATGTAAATGTCTGAAACTTTCTAAACAATTATCTGTTCAAGAGATATGTCAATAAACTGCAGCCTATTAGGTCAGTCAGATTTTAACATCAAAAAGGACTATGTGGTGCACCTTCTGTGTGGAATCCACATCTTCCCAGTGTCATTGCAAGTTTTATCAGAGGCTTCATTTTCCACCAACATCCCAATATTGCAGTAGGTTGACTTGGTCATATTTCAAACTGTAGGAGTATACTCTACATTCTGGGTATGCGTGTGCGCATATCCTGCAAAGGACCATCACAATGGGGACTGCATTTCTGCCTTCACCCTTTGCTTGCCACAATATGTACTAGCTCCCATACAATCCTAGCAAGTATAAACTATTTACTAAAAAATGAAGAATGAATGCATACACGTAATTTCATTTCAATTTCTGCTTTATGCTATTTCTAGCAACTGAAACTTCAGCATCCATTCACAGATTGTTTAGCATTCTGGTGTAGGTGAACTGAAGGAATGAATGTGTTAGAGATTCAGTATTGCTTATAGTTGATAGCAAACAAAGTAAAAAGGCCACAATCAAGCATACAAATACACAGTGTCTTCTCTCATTAGAAAATAATTATTTCTTGGTCATTATTTTTTGCTTTTATATATATATATATATATATATATATATATATATATATATATGTTCATACTAAAGCTTTAAGATGTAAATGCAGCAAACTAAAATCAATAGCTGGTTAACACTATCTTGCAAGTCTGCACTGAAGTGTAACATGCGTATCAAGACTGATACTTTGTGTTCTGTTAAGAAATATACAAAAAACAAGCAAACTGTAAATGAAGTAACATTTATAGGTTTAAGTGCTAATTTGTACTAATCCCTTGGAAACTAGCACCAATTTAAAACTGCTATTACCATTAAAGTTCAAGAAGTAATGAGACTTATTGATTTGGTTTGGAAAACAAAGTCAGTATTTATAGGTACTTAATGAAGAGGCTGAGGAAGGCATCATTTAAGTAAAAGAAAGGGGAAGAGTGAAATATTAAAGGGGAGGATAGATTGTAGACATTTTTCTTTATACAAATTAACTGGGTATGTGAACTAGTCCCAATAAGCAGGATCTTTTTTAGCCACAATGTAAGCCCTCAGGCAACTAACAATCATATATAGTAAAATATTGAGTTGCAATCAGTTATAGCATATGATGCAATACATAAAGGTAGCATGCAGCTTACATAATACTATATATAAACAATCTAGAATACAGCTTACATTGAGGTATAAAGTACACTATTTAGTAAGTAAACATTTTTTGCAAAAATGAAAAAGGGAATATTTTGCATAGGACCATAGTACGTTAAGATTTGTGTTTCACAGCTGTAGGTCTGATAATGAAAGTTGATAACACATCTGGATCCATTAAACAGCTGCAGTTACATTTAACAACCATGTGTGCTTTCAAACATTTTCAAAAATGAAGGAGATTGTCAGCATTTGTACTTTTTTTGGTAAATCACAGTTGATAGGTTTTACTGTACTATTTCTCAACTGCTACTAGTGTGTAAGTTGGCCTTTGTGGCCAGGAGAGATGCTGATTTATTCGATTGTCTCTTAAAAATAGCGAGGAAGAGGCATAATTTTGCAGTTCGAGCATTAGCATGCCAAGCAACAGACAGCCATGTAGCTTTTTGTATAACAAACTCATGTTGCTTGTTATGGGGTTGAGTATATAAATCTTAATATCTTATTCTGAGCAGTTTGGAAGGAACCTGTATATTATGTGATAATGGTATCACTATAATTGTCAGGGTCTACTCAAGTTATGGCAGAAATGCATTAAATGTAATTGCATGGCTTGCCTTTATGGTCAATAAATGATGCATTTTGTACAAAACTCAA
The DNA here is from genome assembly GCF_019279795.1 of Protopterus annectens. NCBI lineage: Eukaryota > Metazoa > Chordata > Ceratodontiformes > Protopteridae > Protopterus > Protopterus annectens. Next base: position 105,108,484 of record NC_056743.1, on the reverse strand, counting down.
GTTCGTCGCTTTGGTAATTTGTAGTGCTGCGTGTTTGTTAAAGGAAAGGGTTAAATTTAATATTCTATTTCTGATGGCTAGTTACTGGAATTTCTCTAGTTTCAGAATCCTTAACTGCTAATAAGGCAACACTGGTAAGTTTTTTATGGGTCCCAAATGTAACCATAAGCTTATGAGCTTTAATGGTCCCAATTTCATATTGCAATTAAGTCATTTTGCACTGCCAAGTTTAATTGTGTAGTGGATGTTTGTATCCTTAGAAGTACCAGATTTTCTGTGCATAGTGTGCATTGCATGTGGAGACTGAAAAGTTAATTCATGAACTGGGAAAACACATTTCCAGAATACTGACCCTTGTGATACCCCATTGGTATACTATCTCAGTGTCTGTTATTTGCTTGTACAATTAAAGGCTCAGTCAGAAAGATGACAGTGAAACTAATGCAGTACTTCAGTAGAAAACACAGTATTTAGTTTTCAAAGAAGCAAGATATGATATTATCCATGTTTTTGAGTTTACTTTCCAGGTCTAAAACATAACTCCTGTTAAGTCACCTTTCATCATGTTAAGGTATATTTGGTAAGTTGCTCTAAATGGAAACATATTTTGGTTTAAAACTATATTATCTACCAGGAAATGCATCAGCGTTGATGATGTAGCCCAGAATTTGATTGTAAACTACTTTTTCAATTATTTTAACATGCATGCAAGTACTTCCTATGGGTCTGTAATAATTTGTGGGACTGGGGTGAGGATAGTGGTATAATAAGCTAATACATAAAGTAGGAGGTATAATTTTCATAGTTAGCATTAGAGTAAATATAGATATAAAAGAGGCACTGATAAGCTGGACTGGCCAACATGCAATAATTTGGGATGAATATAGTGACAATATAGGTAATAACTGGAATATAAATCACTAAGTAATATCTTGGATTGCAGAGTTACTGACTGTTCTGAACAGAAAATATGGATAGCCCACATAATCAAAGCAGGAGTATAGTAGAAGTAGACATTACTTGTTAATAGTGGAGTAGAAAGGAGTACTCCTAGTTCTCTCAGGTTACCTATAGTTTGAAGCTTTAGGAAATATTTTCTTTATATCCAGTTGCTTAATAGTACCCCAAAATAGTTTCAAACTGCCCAGCAGTTGTTTCTGGCACTGTGTGTAATATATGGAGCTTTGGAAGCATTGTTTCAGATACTTAACTAAAATATGTTTAGCATTATTGGTTGGGCTTGGTCTGGTCTTTATGTTTTTTTTTTTTTTGCTGGAGTTCCTGAGTAAGTCAGGGTAACCTGACCAGACGCGAGTCTCAATATGAGACAGTAAAGTCAGTCTTTCTGGTAAAAGGAGATTGTAGAAATGATCAAATGCTACTGTGGGGATCCCTGATTAGACAGTGCTGTTCTTCAGATAGTAACATTTTATCTACTTTATTGGAAACATTTCTGATAAGGATGGTTTTGCATAACAGCATAGGAGCTTTCAGTTTCAATGAAAATAATAAAGAATTATGACAACTGAATGGACACATATGTAAGGACTGCATTTTTTTCTGGAATAGTTGCAAGGACAATGATTTTCCATTTTCCAGGACAAAATACTGGCCAGTCTTGAATCTGAGTATTGAAAAAACAGGATTTCCATCGAATCTGCTATTTTTAAACCAGAGCATTTATTCACTACATCCTGATTCTTTCTTATAATACTAAGAGTTTGCTCTATTTTTTTTATACCTCAACTATTTTTATAAATAGATTTTGATTCAGTATAACAATTGAATTATGGCATAGACTAGAAATTATATTTAAAAATCATGGGTATAATTCACAAATTTTGTGTCAGGAAAACTTATGAATAGTAAATTAGTGTCCCTGGATATTAGCTATAAAAACTGAGCTTTTTCCACTGCTGTTGGGTCTAGTTCCAGTAGGTATGATTTTTGACAGATGGTAGAGCAGGAGAAATTTGTTAATGCTGGACTTGTTTGGTCCTTTTGAGTTAATATTAAAATGTCTGAATATTAAGAATATGATTTTCCTAGTTTCTGTCAGCAGCAACATTAGCATGCGTAATACAAGTTTTGAAAAGGAGGGAGGGGAATATACATATCTGCCAATAATAACATAATATAGCCCCCCACCATAATTTGTACACTCATCAAGTATGGGGGGGGGGCTGTCTGATGATGTTGCATTTATCTACAAGTGTTGGGAAGAGATCAATCAGCATTACAACTGCACCTCCAGAAAAAAGGCTGTCTTTAGCTAGATGGATGAATGGATTTGTGTTAAGGCCAATAATTCAGGACCATTAATAATATAGCCATTATGACTGCTAGGTTTAATTTCAATTATCCAAGGAATCCTGAAACAGCTTTCTCTCAATGACCAAAGGATCCCAGTTCTCTTATACCAGAGTACAGCAAAGGGAATATTGTATTCTGGATAAAAAAATTAAAAATCCAGATGAAAATCTTCACCATGAAAAAAAGATTCTCCATGCAAAAGAGATATTAAAACTATATCAGGAATTCACTAGTCTTTCTATTTTAACTGTTTCTTTTAAATGTGGAATAAAAACAAAATTAATTGAATGAAAAGGTCCAACCCAAACATTTTAAAGACTTTTCTTACTAAAATCTCCACTGACTGGAGAATCTATATGAAAAACAGTGCCCCCCATTAATTACGAATCCTGTTTCCACCCAAGGAATTTCAAAGAAGAGAAAACAGATTTTATAGTTAATATTAAATCATACTCATATGCCTGGACTTTGAAACACATTTTTCAAGTGAAATGGAGAATTGTTTGGGTCTTGGCAAATGTTATGTGTAGGATTTTTAGCAATAAATAAATAAATAATACCAGAAAGATAGGACACCCCTTGTCTAGTTCTAAAATGTTGCCTTATCAATGAATCCATGTTATTAATTTTAAGAATATATACTGTTTGAAAAGAAAGTTTTTTCTCAAATAGTCCACTTATATTTGGATGCTGTTCCTCTCACTTAGCAAGCTTTCCCCCATTAAACAGCACCAGTTTGCTGTAATCCAGCATATTTGAACTAATATTGCTTCCTTCACTCCTTATGCACTATTATAATTTATTCCAAACTGCTGCCAAGTTAAGGAACAACATGGGATCTCTAAATCGTCATAGTAACCTAAATCCACCATTCTGCCTCTCTCTCTGTGACGTCCTGCTGCATTATTTGCATATAACCTGTCTTAGTAAGTCATGGGTCATGCCAACACACCAGATTCTAATTCAATTAATAAATTTATAACAGAATGAGTTGTGGATTCTTTAATCAATAATGCTTCTTGGTGTACTAAACATTTTGCATATGTAATAAATATATGCAGATATTTTATGATTCTCACTTCAATAAACTGCACAGAATGCGTTTAGAAGTATTTGCTAGGCTGCTATACAGTGTCTTGCTATTCAATACACACACACCATAAAATATCATGTATTTTTCTACAGTCAGACCATTTTTAGCAACCCAGGCATAGGTGATATAAAATGTATTGATAAGATTTTTGCAGCTCAACTATTCACATTTATTCATCTTGTTTGCTGTTGTTTGAATATTCACATTTATTGTTGGATATCTACTGGATTGGATCTAATTCATCTCATAGTCTAGGATGTCTGCCATATGGTCCTTTCTAGGAAAAAATAAATTTGTAATGTTGATACATGCCTTTGACATTTTCAGTGTTATCCTTTCAAGCTTACTTCATATCATAAATAGGACTATTAGAATTCATACTTCCATCAATCAAAGCTACACCACTATGCAAGTTGTCTTTATTCATATTTATGCAGGTGTAATTTGATGATCTCTTACCTTATTTTGTATAATCCTTTCACAGTACTATGAATAACTTGTTTTGCTTCAGCAGGCCATTTACCATGTACTGATGAGGTTAAACGGCAGTAAAAAAAAAACAAACAGCAGTTTCTTTTAAATATTTCAGAACTTCATCCTTTGGTATTTCTCTGAATACTACATACAGAATATACTGTTCTCTTAATATTTGGCACAACCACTGGGGCTATTTCTCCAATGAGAGATTTCCTTTGTTCCCTTGTAACACAATTATTACACATAAGTCAATTTTTATTTATTTGTGCAATGTATACCTATAATTTATTTGTGCAATATATTCCTATGATCATGTATACTTGTATATATTCCAATTAAGTGCAATAGTTATTTATTTATTTATTATATCCATCGTCAGTATTATTTAACTCACTCAAGTGCAATATTAGACAAATAACAGGCATTTTGTTTTACTTTAAATAGGGTAGTTAATTTAGCTCAAGGAAGGGTATTCTTTTCATATATGAGTGTTGGTAAATATCTCTGCTCTCATGTATTGGGAGTAGTAGTATATTTGCTAGTTATGTTTATTCCTCTACTTGCACGTGTTGTTTCACTTTCCTTTGTAATCTCAGGAATTGAGTTGATGCAATAAATATCCTTTACGCTACACATGTGTAGTTCTAAATGACAAAGTTTACTTTGACTTCAACTGGGGTGATAGTCTGGTCATTCCTTTCATTGGATAGGTTCCCCTTGTCCTAAGAAAATGTCTTTTACATTATTATGTTAATAGGGTTACAAGGTCCCCTGCTCTGGGGAAGGAAGCCAGCAATTTGCAGGGTCTGTCGATCTCCAACATTAGTCCATTTTGTGCTTTGGACCTACTGAAGAGACATCTGCACGCCTGCACTATAATCAAGTGCATGCAGCACTTGGACATCATGGTCACATCCTTTTTGCAAAAATTGGAAAATGTGGGTGCTGGATGGATTTGTATAAAGTTAAGTAATTCAGGATGTTTATTATAATAGCCTCTATGATTGCCAAATCCCTGGGTTTTATTCCTTAGTTTCCACCAGTGGATAAACAGACTAATCCATTACCCATTTTCATGATTTTTGCAACCTGTTAGCAACTTGAAACTATCCTTACCTCCTTGGCCATCTTGGCAGCTAATTCCAGGTTGCTGGCACTGCAGGTAAAATTCCTGTTTCTTCAATATCCGGCTGGCCATGTTACAGAACAGTTTAAAATAACATAACATTTTGAATGAAAATCTTCAAGAGTTTAATTACAATACTGCAGGTTAACTCATGTACCAAACCATTCAGAACAAATCTGGACACTCATAGTGAAGTTCACTCTGCAATGATAACAGTACATTATGGATGCATTTTTGTTATAGAAATTGAAATTTGGAACTGTAAATTCTAAATAATTATAATAAACTCCTAGCACCTCCCCTAACCCCATTTCAACTCACCAAAGTGAACAAGTAGCCATGCGCTATGCATCAACGGCATAAACTCACCAAATGTATCACCTTATAAAAGCCAACAAAGTGACATCAGTGAGTTGTCTGGACTACAAGTGTCAAAACCTACACTGCAGGAAGGAAATATCCTGTATGGTCCATGTATAATCAAGTGTCTATTGCATGTGGAAGGGTGGGTGCCACTGCGTGTGACCCAACCATGTGATATGTACCTGAAGGAATAGAGAGTTATACAGTGCATATGCAGATATGGTGGGGACTTCCATATATACTTGCTGGTTACAGGCCATGCAATTGCAAAGTATTTTTGCTCTCTCTGCTGCATGCAAGCATTATCCATAGGTGGCTCTCCCTTCATTAAGACAGTCTTTCTAGAATGGCCACTATAATATGCAGCACACTGGCAGATCAGGTACTAGATTCACCTGCAGCATACACATTTTGGCAATGCAATTGAAGGACAACAGAAGCAAACTGGGCTGTAAGCCATATGGCATTTGGCAAGTACTATTATGTAGGGTTTTGAAAACCACTGATGTGACAACACGTGAGAATTCCTGTTAGACGCAGTATCAGAGTGTCTCAATGCAAATCATTAGGTCCATCAATAGTCTGAAAGTTTTCCAAACTTGGTTTTGCATTAAAATACTTTTTTTCAGGATTATCTTTATGTTTAAAGTGCCAATGTAGAGCTGCCATAGCAGTACAGATTTACAACAACATTTTTAACTGTGATCAGCAAGTAAACAAGAACATATCAAAAGTTTTTTTACATACATAACATTGTAGATATATAGTGAAATATCTGAAGAAGAGATAGTACAAACAGTTATTCTGATAACATGCATCCACGCTCAGCTTGTTTACTTCCATTACCACACATGCTTTAAGAAACAAACACCCTCACCTGAAAGTGAAGTCACTCAATCATTACATATGTATACTTGATTTTATTTTTTTATTTTATTTTACATTTGTTGACCGGGGTTGGTCTGGCTGAGCCAAAGGCTCATTTTCAGCAGAGACCCGGGGAGAAAACTCCTTATTTTTGATATAGTATTACATAAAAACATTTGTTGCAGAGTTATTTGAAATTAACATCCAGAGTATAAAGAAACATACTTATGCATAGATTCAGAGTAAAAAAACAAAACATTATAAGGTTTAGTAGACATTTTTAAACAATTTGATTTATACATTAGGTGGATTTAAGTTTCATATGTTAAGGTAGGTGATAGTAAGAGACTGAGGGAGGGAGGGGAAATAAGAGGAGTGTAATGGGGGAGGGAGGGGGGAGTAGAGAGAGGAGAAGTAGATGTTAAAAGATGGGGAATATTTATGGTGGATGACTACAGTGGCAGTACCAGTTTTCCATAAGATATTTTTGCACATCAGTTTTGAAGTGTTTGGGATGATCAAGTGATCTGATTTCTAGGGGTAGTTGGTTCCAAGAAGTTCCAGGGTCATAGTTAGAGTAAGCATCCCATTTTGGTCTTTGGTTTATGAATCAGTAGTAAGTCTGTCAGAGCTATGTAGTGGCCTTGCAGGGGTGTATTTTGTTATGATAGTGATAAGGTTGGGACAGTAGTTAGACTGATATAAGATAGAATGGATGATCTTAAGTTGATGCATTTTAAAAGATGGGGGAATTCTAGCCAGTTAAGTTGCTTTAAAGAATCACAATGGTGAGATTTGCAAGGTAGATTGGTAGCGAATCTGGCAACCTTATTGCACGTGGCTTCTAATTTGGTGAGAAGAGATGAGTTTAGATTGGTAAGTAGGTGGCAGCTATAAAGGAGCGTGGGTGTTAGAAAAGTATAAGAAAGGGTTTTGTCTAGCTGCGTCAGGTAAGTATTTCTTGTTTCGATAAAGGTGTCCAAGTTTCTGATGTGTAGTTTTAACAAAGTTGGCTACATGTAAATCAAACTTTAGCTGGTCATCTATGGTGACTCCTAGTAATCTAGTACTTAGTTCAGGTTTTATAATGCTATTGTTATTGGATTGTATCGCAAATGAGGATTTAAGATTGGTTAGGTTTTTGGGAAGAAAGAGAAGGAGTTTGGTTTTCTTGGGGTTGAGTATTAATTTGTTGTTACTAAACCGTAACATACGAGTTAAATATAAATGGTTTTAAACTCTACAACATCACAGAATTAACTTGTAGTTAAAAACTGGTGGTTTGTCACTACCAGGATATTTTATGAGAACTTCTTTAAAGCATTTGTCCATCACCTATAATTGCCACACTGTCTCACTATTAGTTTAATTTATAATTAATTTTGTTAATTTATGTTTTTGATATTACACGTGTTGACCTTTTTGGATTTGGTCGGAAACAGAGCTGTGATTGCTTCTATACATCCCCATGATTCAGCTCTTTTCACAGCTGGCAGGTTGATGCTTCAGATGTAGAAGTCTAAATATATACATATTATTTTCACCCCCAAAATAATGGCTAATATGCTGCCTGCAGATTGAGCTTTTAGGAATTTTAAGAGGCGTTTCTCCCACCCCAGATACCCGTTTTCCCAATGTCCAAGCTGGAACTAGTGTTATCGGTACTTGTGTATTATCGCAACCACATTTTCAAGCGAATGGTGGTTGCTTTCCCTTGTGTCAACTGGGACCGATTAAGTATGAGAAAACCTCAGACACATGTTTTCTTTAATGTGTTCTTGTTTTTAGGAAGGTTTCTCACTTTAGATGAAAAAATTAAGGTTTGAAATAATAGGTTTCCCCACATACTGCCAGTGTCTCAAGATGTCAGTTAAGCAAGTTCCCCCATTCCACACTTAAAAATACGTTCCGCGTTCCTTTTTCTCAGCCTTTGCCCTGACAACAGAAAGCATTGAGAAACAAAAAGCCAAAGCAGTATACCCTGTCTGACTCCTTACAAAGTGATCGGGAAGGGTAGTAGACTGTTAAACACTATCTTGGTGGATTTTTTATTTATTTTTTGGTTTGTAAAACGAGTATGGGTTTTCAAACACTGCTTACAATTTTTGGCTAGCTAAGCTGTTGGAGGATTAGACGTCTGATAGGAAGCAAAGACAATCAAGGGGATTTTCAAGTAGAAAACGGCAGCAGTACTGCAAAATCATTTAAACATCTGATTAACCTCTCTAATATAATTGATCCATAAAGTGAGACTAGCATTGGGGGGATGAAAGGCAGTTAAGCAAATGCAAAAAAATTTGCAGTACTGCTGTTTTCTACTTAAAAAGAAGTCTCCCTTGATTGCCTTTGCATCCCATCAGACGTTCTTCTGATGCACGTAAAAGGGCACAGAGACTGCAGCTAGTTTCTCCAGTAAAGCCACCACAGAGTCGAAGAAGCAGCGGAAGAAAATGGTGACTGCTTTACCAAGCCCTCTGTTTACAACTCAGCCTTACATCACACCTTAAAAATGTTTAAAATGGTGACTGCTTTACCAAACCCTCTGTTTACAACCCAGCCTTACATCACACCTTAAAAATATTTGAACTTTCTTGTAAAACACATCAGACAGACCTTACAAGGTAAGACCAAACGTCCGTTCTTCAATTTTATGTCAATTATCACAGCATGAAAATGTGGTTGTGATAATACTTAAGTACCGTGTTATCTATACCTCCTAGTCTCTTGATATTCTCTATATTTCTGCTGCTTCTTTGGTTGAATTCTTGAAAACAGAAGTAAAGATATCCAGAAGTGAAACAGTGGCTGAGTGGACATCTAATCATATGTTGGCATTAAGTTACATGAAGTGGGTCTCTGATAGCCAGCCAACTAAAAGGCAGGGATCGGGGGATCACAGAGCTCTCCTCAATATTCAGTTACCTGAGCTGCTCTGTTTAATTTTGAGAGAAGTGTACAAGGATATCTTTAGCATAGCCTGTAAAAGCAGTTTCATAATTTATTTTTATAGACACCATAAAAATGACGACGAAAGACTTCAAGTGAGCTTCCAATCCTTTGTCCTAAGCTCAAGGTTGTAAAAGTGATGATGTCATAGGAAACCACATCATCAAACTCCTTCAAGAAATGTCTAACTTCAGAACATATTTTATATGAGCTTTCCTTAGAAAGGGACTTCAATCCAGCTGCATCCCCCTCCCAAGAAACCATATGGATGTTATATTAGTCAGGATAAAATTATAATTAAAAAAAAAAAACTCAAGAGGCTGGCACAACTTGTAAAAGACTATTAGTCCAATGTCCTCTAAAAGCACAGTTGCTCCAAGTAAGTTTCACAGTGACAAATAAGGATCAATCTATAGACGGATTTGAGAAATCAATCTATTACTGCAAAGCTAGCTATGAGAACTGTTGAATGCAAGATTGATTGCATCATTGTTTGAGTGCTCATGTCTTGTAGGACTATCCATGGAAAAACAAGACACTTCTGCTAGAACGCTTTTATAATTTTAATTTTCCTACACTACAGCCTTTTGAACAAATAGACTATTCACTAAGTGCAGCTGACCACACTAACACACTCAGCTCTCTAACATGCCATGCGGTGACATTGGAATGAGAATAAAAAAAAAGGACAGGTACGGAGGGATACAGTAGAGCTTGTCTCCAAAAAAAATTGTTTTGCCTGTCCCTTGTCTTTGCTTTTGAACTGTGCAGGCTAAAAATACATCATGGACACATGTATACTTCAGCGTTTCAGGTACAAGCTGGATTTGTCAAGGATTATGAAATTAGCAGCTCAGCTTCAAGGACTTGCAGTCGGTCTACAAAATGAATCGCAGCATGCAATGCCAGGGTGAGGTCATTAATCAGCTGAGGATCTAACTCAGGAGATGCAAGACACTGTTGTGAAAGTAATAATGGCAAAGCTGTCTCCAACTGCATACAGGGGGGTCCTATATTACTTAGTGTTGGTATGGCGCAGTAGAGGCCATTTTGGGGGCTGTGGCTTCCAGAGCTGTACCACACAGATTTCTTTAGCTGAATATCCAGCCTTTTCCAACAAACACTATATCATAGAAATTCAACTATGCTGAGGACCTCTGTTCGCTCCTTCCACTAAAAAGTTGTTAGAACTAGAGAAAAAAGGTAACACTATGTAGCAAAGGCTAACTGAATGCTCCCCTATCACATTCCCAAGTAATGCAGCAAAATTCCTTCCAAGATACTACCTCTCTATGGAAATGATAAAAACTATCAGCATAAGCAAGGACAGCCCAAAGGAAGAGATAAAAAAAAACAGTAATATTCTGTGCAGGATAGACAATTTACCATAAATTCACAATGATGGATTCTTCTATCACCCTCTAATACCTGCCTGAAACAGATCACTCCCCCCATCCTTTTTTAGACAAAATACTAGAATTTTCTAATCACAGACAAAAAGATTAGAGAGATTGCCAGTACAGGCTAATACCAGAGACTTCTGCACCCCCATCCATAGTAATCAGTGCTATATGCATTCCACCAAGACAGCAAATGTATGCAGCTCCTCCAATTATTCAGTTACTGAGTAATTTCTAGACAGTTGGGGTAACCAATCAATGCAATTTCTCAGAGATATTCAAATATTTCTGTGCAAGATTTGTTTTGGATACAAAAAGTGGACATCACAGGAAGCAGATTATAAATCTTACAAATCTCAAACCACCTCATAGAAAAAGAACCAGAAACACTACACGTTTTTGTCTTGTAAAGGATATTTTTATGGTGGCCCTGAATATGATATGCACTTATCTCTTTCAGCCAAAAAGCCCAAAGACCATTTCTCACAATGACTGAAAAATCCAATGGTCAGGTCACATCCTTGAGATTTAGCGGTTCTAGTTTGTAGTGTTTTCACCAAATGCCTGGCTATATTTTTGTGCTGTATTCATTATATCAACTGCTTGGATTGCAGAATGCATGTACTACTAAAGCACATTTAAGCAAAGTTGCAGAATTTCAACAATACCAATAGCTTGTTAAAAACTACTGAAATACCAAGGGAATATGACAAATTTGTAACCATACAATTCCTCTGATGAAAGACACTGGCTGTTAGATGCCAATAAAAACAAAACTTTAGTCATTAGTTAAGGGCTTTCGTTCCAGTACAATTATAAACTGAACTTCATCAGAACAAACATGCAACCCCAAATACACTGTTTAAATAGCATTTAAAATCACATGCCAAATATTAACATAATTAACTCAAACAATAAAATTGAACATCAATTAGCTAAATTTTTTAGCTTAAGAACAGAAGATATAGTTACATAATCATTTAAACTGGAGTATGTTGTGTACAGTTACATTAACGAGTGAAAAGGTCACACAGAAAAATCAATCAGTAAAAACTAAGAAAATTCCAGCCAAGCTAGAATTTCCACTGAGTGACCCCTCAAACCTCTTGTATTAGAGGTACATGGGAGATATGCAAATGGCCCTTATGAACATCACGTGCTTCAGCTATATGGTGATTCTGAATGCCCATGACCTTTTTCTTTTTAAGTCTAATATAAAAGTTTTATTGGCCTGAATTTGTCCATTAAATGACTTAAAAAGAAAAAAAGTCATGGGCATTCAGAATAGACATATAGCTGAAATACCTGATGTTCATAAGGTTTATTTGCATCCATCCCATGTGCCTCTAATACAAGAGGTTTGTGGGGTCTCTCGGTGGAAATTCTAGCTTGGCTGGAATTTTCTTACTTTTTACTGATTGTGTATAGTTACGTTAGAAAGTGGATGTTCAAAAATAATACCATCACTGTCACAGAAGGTTTGCTGTCCACAACCCTGCTACTGCCACATCTCATTGATCTGATGTCTGATGTGTATGCATAGGTGTGTGTGTGTGTGTGTGTGTGTGTGTGTGTGTGTGTGTGTGTGTGTGTGTGTGTGTGTGTGTGTGTGTATTTTGACTTTATGGATATTTTGTTTCCTTTATAACAAAAAAATGCTTAGTTATAATTTATTCTGTATTAAAGATTTCTCCTTATACTGTTTGCATGCTGTTCTTTTTATTGCATAGTATGCTGGCAATTTATTATACAAAAAGATTTTTTCTGCTTTTCCTAAATTGTTTCAGATTTTAAAGTGTCCTTTTGGCCCTCCCTAAGAACACTCAGTGGTATCAATCCTTTTAGCCATATCTGGTGAACAAAAAGAACATCAGAATACAAAGTTGCCCTTTTTTACCTTGCCCTTTAATGCCCATTGCACATGATTACACAAGGCTCAGGGTCTCTAAATGTTAGCAATGTTGGATTTCAACAATAGTAATTCCATTGTTCAAAGATCTATCATTATACATTCACAAGCCTCTACTTCTCATTATTAGCTAGATAAGTCTCCTCATAAAAATGAGATTCAGAAGATTTTTTTTATTCATTTAGCTAAGTGAAGAAATGGACTAGTCTTCATCAGACCATTTACAGACTTGTACATGAAAAATTTACTACAGACAGATAAGTAGGCTTCTGGGAAGTGAGAGAAAATTCTAACACACAAATTCCATGGAGGAACATGGAAAACTCCAGAATTCAGGACTGAACCCAAGCTCGTAGAGTGAAGGCAAATTTTAACACTGAACCACTATGCTGTTTATGTAGCCTCTCAAAACATAGGATTCAATTATTCCTATCAATTTGTTCCTGCTAAATTCTTACACTTTTTACCTAAAAAGCCTTTGTTAAATATATGTATAGTTTCATGGAACTCTATTTTATTTCAGCTTAACAGACAGGTGAACTCTGGGAACAGGCTGCTTTGTGCTGTTTTCCCCTCACTAAGTCTGGTAGAAAGGCCCTGGAAGCAAGAAGACAGCCTAGACATCAGAAAGGGCTCATGCGTCAATCTTGCCCCAAAGATATAGCACAGACAGCCTAGAGAGAGGTATAATTCTTAAAATAAAACAAGAGCTTAGGCTATATATATATATATATATATATATATATATATATATATATATATATATATATATACACACACACACACAGAGTGGATAAGCGGATATAAAAAGTGTACACACCCCTGTTAAAATGCCAGGTTTTTGTGATATAAAAAATGAGACCACAATAAATCATTTCAAAACTTTTCCCACCTTTAATGTGACTTATAACCTTTACAATTCAAGTGAAAAACAAACAAATCTGTTAGGGAAAATTATATAAAACAAAAAAAATACAATAAGCTAGTTGCATAAGTCTGCACACCTTTAAACTAATACTTTGTTGAAGCATCTTTTGATTTAATTGCAACAGTCTTCTTGGGTACACACCTGCCATCAATTATAGAGACTCTGATTAATCCCAAATAAAGTTCAACTCTCCTTGTAGGATTTTCCTGACATTTACTCAGTTGCCTGCTGCAGCAAAAGCCATGGTTCCCAGAAAGGGGATCTCACTGTTGAAAGGGATCAGTCAAGAGAAGGGTGCAAAAGAATTTCCACAGCATTGGATATACCATGGAACAAAGTGAAGACAGTCATCAAAAAGTGGAGAAAATATGGAACAACAGTGATGTTGCAAAGAACTGGACACCCCAACAAAATTGATGAAAAGACAAGACAAAAACTGGTCAGGGAAGTTGCCAAGAGACCTATATCAACACTGAAAGAGCTGCAGGAATTTCTAACAAGTACTGGTTGTGTATTACATGTGACAGTCTCCAGTATTCTCCATATGTCAGGGCTATGGGGTAGGGTTGCAAGACAGAAGCATTTTTTACACAGGAAAACATCCAGGCCTAACTAAAATTTGCAAAACAATACATCAAGTCTCTCAAAAGCATGTGGGAAAATGTGTTATGATCTGATGAAACCAAGATTGAACTTTTTGGCCACAATTCCAAAAGGTATGTTTGGCGCAAAAACAAAACTTTGCATCACCAAAAAAAACCATCAACCTCCTGGTGAAGTATGGCGGTGGCAGTATCATGCTTTCCAAATTCCAAATACCAGTCACTTTTGGCCCAAAACCTTCAGGCATCTGCTAGAAAGTGGAAGATGAAGAGGAATTTCACCTTTCAACATGACAATGACCCCAAGCATACATCCAAATCAACAAAAGAATGGCTTCACCAGAAAAAAAAATAAAGTTTTGGAATGGTCCAGCTAGAGCCCAGACATAAATCCAATAGAAAATCTGTGGGGTGACTTGAAGAGGGGTGAACACAAGAGATGCCCTGACAATCTGACAGATTTGGAGTGCTTTTGCAAGGAAAAGTGGGTATATATTGCCAAGTCAAGATGTGCCATGCTGATAGACTCCTACCCAGGAAGACGGAATGCTGTAATTAAATCAAAAAGTGCTTCAGCAAAGCATTAGTTTAAGAGTGTGCACACTTGTGCAACCAGCTTATTGTACGTTTTTTATTTTTTATATTTTTCCCCTAACAGAGTGTGTACACTTTTTATATCATGTGTGTGTGTTAATTATATACGTGCGTGTTGTGTGTGTGTGTGTGTATATATATATATATATATATATATATATAGAGAGAGAGAGAGAGAGAGAAAGAGAAAGAGAGAGAGAGAGAGAGAGGAAGAGAGAAATAAATAAATATAGATGTATGCCCAACACACACAGCATCTGCCAAAACAAGCAGTCCTTCCTTTCCTCCTTCCTCCCCATTCTTAAGGGGTGATTCATGGAAAAAAACTAAAACCTGTGTTATGGTGGCTGGATGTAACAATGCTTATCAATGGCCTAATGCCCTTAAGAAAACATCAGGAGTTAAAGAAGGTTAGAGTTTATGGTATAGCAGGAAAACACAAAGTTTAAAAAGTATCTCATGGTGACAATTGAGTGAAATAATCTCCATAAGGGTGATGCACAGCTTACACACTTAGTGCTTAGAAACCAGCTGGAATGCTTCCACTGGTTCTACAATGTAGTAGTTCTAAGAGTCTGGCTATTATGGCAGAAGGTGGATAAATTTAGACATGAAGTTTATAAAAAATGATGGAATGTGGAAGTGTAGCAAATAAATAGTGTAAGCACGACTGAAAGTAAACAAAATTTACTCAAATGCTGATAATAAAAATACTTGTATGATAAATGGGGTGTATATTACGTATTTTAAACTAAAATGTGAATACCCTTTTGACACGTGTCGAACTCACAGGTAAGTGAACGGCCACATCAATTTTTTTCCTAGGGAAAAAAATTGGTTGGCTGTTGTATATCTGCCTTTTTCCCCACTGTAGTGCTATCTCGGAGTTAGTATATTTAGTTAGGGGGGTGCAGGGGGTCACAGCCCCCCATTTCATAATGTTTGTAATAGTGTGTCATGCATAGCTGGCCTACCAATTTTTTTTCCTGTGGAAAAAAATTGATGTGACCGTTCGCTTACCTGCGAGTTCAACACCAGTCAATGAAAAGGTTTTTGCATTTTAGTTTGTTCGACTTCATAATATAGACCCTGATAAATGCCACTGCAAATGATGAACAATTTTTATGAATACTAATTTAAGTTCTACTGTTTCTAAGATTAAAGATCTGATTATACTGCACCCAAGCATGGTGAGATCCTTTGAGAAGGGAGGGTTCAAGACAATGCTGCAGACCCAAAAATCCATTCCAAATTTGATTTGTCTTTATTTTAGGCATACAGTTGTGCATAATATTTTCAGTAGTTCACTTAGAATTTTGAGTGCTGCCTGCTTTTCTTCTGAAATTCTTGCACCAGTTTTATCTGCTGAAATGCATTCAGATTTATGCAGCATCATGAAAACACCGTCCATTATTATCAGAGCATGCCATTTTCACATTTTCTAACAAAACATGATGTATAGGTGGATGCAGTAGGGGTATACTGTTTCCACAGACTTTGAGCAGTGCTAATCTCAAGGGCTGCATCATTAAGTCAGCAATGCCTTCTTGAAATTGCATAGCTATCAAAATATTTCCATCACAAGTCATTCTGCTTTGTTTTCATCTTTCATGTTTGCTGAGTGAAAGACACTGATGATGTACTGTGAGTAATATAATGCAAATTTAAGCATTTTTGGCATTTTATGCAAATGAAAAAAGACAGGATAAAACTTGACATACCTATAGTGTAAATTGCAACAGTATTCCTATATCTGTTTTTAAAATCTTACAGTCCATGTTTCATTTCTTTGTTTATAACTAATTATGACTAGTATAGTTTAAGTTCTACAAATGTTTTCTGTTTACACCCTCTGATATATTTGCTATATTTACAACTGCATTAATCTGTTGAATGTGTAAACTGCCAAAACGTGTCTTAAGTTTTACATTTTCACAAACTGAGGATTTTACCTGTGTATAGATTACCTAGTTATTTTTTTCCACTCCTCTGTTAGCACCTTTGTACCAAATGCATTTTTTCTTCTTAATAAATGCAGTATATAGTATTAATATTACTTATTTTTCTTCCCAGTTCCTCCTTTTAATCTATTTTTCCCTGGATCCCAGCCAAGCCAAGTTCAAACTACTGGCCTGCAGTGTTCCAACAGAACTGGCCAACCTCGGGGCCAGTATTATTTTCAAAATATACAGAAAGTATGTTTTATCCTCTGGACAAAATTAATTGCTAGCCCTCATTTAATTTTTTGTTTGTTTTAACCAAAGCACTCCACCACTGATGTTAGCTTGCGCCCCCCTCCAATCCTGTACTTCCTAACAGCAGTCTCTCTTTGCAATCTTTTTAACTATTTGTAAGCCCTGCTGTTTCCCTACTACTACTAAATCCTTTCTCTTATAAATTCTGGTCTTCCTAAATCCCACATACACCTTGGTAAAAGTGGTTTATTTTATTTCACTAAGAAAGGTATGCAAAACAAGCAAGTCCAGAGTACCTACTGCCTTTCCTGACTGTTTCTGTAGACTTGCACATCTGTGAAATCAGGGCCATCCCTTTCCATCATACTATTAGCTATCCACCACTTTTCTTGTTTGTTCTGATCCTGCTCCTCCTCCCCCACAAGATCACTTTCAGCCTAATCAGGGCCATCCCTTTTCATCACACTATTGGCTACCACTTTTTCTGGTCTATTCTGCCCCCCTCCCCCACAAGACCTATTACAGCCTAACCTAGCTTTCTTAAGCTACAGGAGCCATTTTTAAAATCTCCTTGCTGTAGCTGCTTGTCGCATCGGGTGAAGTGCCCATACCAAAGGTTCTGCCTGCGATACAGTAAAAACATGGTTGCTGGGGTCCTGAACTTCTACCAAGAAAAAGCCAAGAAAGAGTGATTGTATGTACATACATACTGAAAAAAAGTATATTCATAAATGTCTATTTGTACAAACTGCTGTCCTTGCTCTGCTCAACTCTGCAATGGCTGCTTGTACATCACCACCCCATTCTATGTCCTCCTTTCATAGCCCTCTTTGCAAGAAGCTTTCCCCCTACAACCTTCTACTCTTATAGCTCAACTCTTCTTTCCCCTTTAGTGGCACTTAGCACACTTTTTCCTTCTCTTACCCACTGTAAACTCTGTAGACCACTGACTTCTTGTTACTATTTTTTTTCAAAGTGCTCCGAGTGTTTTTCATCTTCTCTTCTTTGAAACCTCCTTTGCTGCTTGCCCGATTGTTTTTCTTTTCTGTTTAGCCTTCTAATCGATTTGGTTCTACCTGCTCGATTTACCCTTCCCTTAGGGGTCACTCCACTCCTCTACCCCACCCCCATTCCCACCCCCATTCATTACATTTATACCATCCATACCACACTTCTTCCTTTCCTCTAACCAATCCATTAACACCTGCTCCCTAATGTTACCTCCCATCACTCACTCCCCCTTCTGTTATACTACCTACCTTTAACCCTGCCATTAACATTCTTCCTTGCCATAATCTTGTCCTCTTATCTTTAAAGTAACCCCATGTTCTTCTCATTACTCCCTAATGGTGAATAGCTTTCACCTCTGCACTTCCCACTCCTTTTTCACCCTCTACTCATTTCTCAACATGTGGCACCTATTTCTGCCACCTTTCTTTTCTTCCTACGCTAACAACCTCTTACCATATACCAACTCTGCTATCAATTACCTACAACTACTCTCTCCTTTTCCTTCAGCAACCCCACTACCTCTCACCTACATCTTCTCTCTCCATCTCTCTTTCCCATCTCACCCTCTAACCTCTGCAGAATTACTATTTTTCCAAATTCATCTCTCTCCACTAGTCATAGACATTCTACTACTCAGAACCTACACACATATCTTTTCAATTTGTTTGACATATTTTTCTTGGGCAGAGACATCTTCCCCAATCCAGCAGCAGCTGCCTCTACCTTTCACAAAAACTCAACTCAAACCTCTCCCCCTCACCTACCACTTCATACCAACACTCCCTCACCCAAATCACTAAAAATCTTCTCTGTTAATATTCAAAGCATGGTTAATAAGATAACAGAACTTCACTGTGATTTCTAACACTACTCCCCACATCCTTACCCTATCTGAAACCTCACATCCTTAATACAGAAATCTTAACTCCTGGCTACATCTTTCGCTCAGATAGAATGAACAAGAGGGGTGGGTGGGTTGCCATACTCTACTCCAAACAACTCAACCTTTCCCCACTCTCTCTCTCTTCCTAGCTTTATACCTGCAGAAATTCTTATTGTAAACTGTCACATTAACCCTCACAAAAAATTTGCCTTCATCTCTATATATACTCTCCTGGTGATAATATTTCTATCCTATAGCACTTTTTCTCCTGGCTCACTCAATATGTCCCTTACAAAACCATTATACACAGAGATGCTAACACAGACTGGTCTAAACTGTCTACCTCATCCCCTACTCACATTCTCAACCTTCATGGATTTCACCAACACATATCTACCCTTATTCAAACCAACAAAAACTCCTTACCTGGATCCTTGCCTCACATCCTACCCATTATCACAAACCTGGAGTACTTCTCAACTCTTTAAGTGACCACTCCCCTACCTATATTCATAGATTCACCCAACATTTAACCAAAGATCATACATACAATGTTGAAATCTTACCCACTTTGACCCAGATACTTTTAACTCCAAAATTTCTAGCATTAAATGGTCCTTCCTGTATCACCTCTCTCTCAATGAGGCTGTAGAATCCTTCAATAAAATTTTCCTTGACACAGTTGACTCAATTGCCCCTTACAGAAAAATCAGAATTAATTCTAACTTTGCCCCCTGGCTCACAAAACGAACCCGCTCCATTAGGCACAAAAGAGATGGTGCCTAGAAAGCCTGGCTTAAAAACAAATCCTCTCTTCTTCTTCAAAGTTACAAAGAGCTCAGAAACATGACCAAAAACTATTCAACAAAGATAAGAAACCTTTCTTCTTCTCTAGCCAATGTAGCCCACATAAAAATCCAAAGAAATTCTGGACTATCATCAATAATCTGATTTACCCTGGCAACCCATCTACTCCCAACCCCTTCCCACACAATACCGCTACTGAAGCTGCTACTCTCCTTAACTATTTCATAGAAACAATCAAAAAACTTACATAAAATAGTACTAATTCAACCCCTCCATTACCCCATAACAAAATCCTCCCCACCACTTTCTCTTTCCAACCATTTCCCACTTCCATTAAATACCTCCTAAATAAACTTAAACCTTGCTCCCCCCTATGCCGACTAACTACCCCCTACTTTCTTAAAATCGCTGCACAGCCTACTGCTTACCTTGCCTCTATACCCATCATTCCATTTCTGAATCCCATGTCCCAGACTTATGGAAATCCTTTTATACAATCCCTTTCCACAAAGGTAGAAGCTCTACTGATCCTGCAAACTTCAGACCCATTCCTATCCTGTCCCCTCTATCCAAAATCCTGGAAAAGTGCATCCATACTCAGTTACTCAGATGTATTCTTGACAGCAACCTAACTCCCATACAACATGGCTTAAGACCACCACTGCACTACTCACTTTCACTCAAGCAGTAGCTGAAGCCCATGACAGTAACTTGCTTGTTTCCTGTTTATTCCTCGATCTAAGGCCTTTGATACTGGCTCCAATTCCAAACTCCTAACTCTGACCATCTCTCTACCTCATCTGTTAACTGGTTTTCTACCTACCTTTCTGGCAGGCAGCAGTCCATTCACTGGCAAATTGTCCTCCCCCTTTCCTCCCAGTAAACACTGGCATCCCTCAAGGATCTAGCCTTAGCCCCCTTCTGTTCAATATTTTCACTAACAAACTTCACTCTGCTACTAACCTCAACAATTCTACAATATGCCGGCGATTCCACTCTCATCACCTCTACCCACAGCATTTCTCAACTTCTACCTCTCACGCAACACACCTTCTCCTCTGTTGAATCCTGGCTGATAATCAACTCATACTAAATCCAAAAAAAAAAATAAACTCCTTCTCTTCCTTCCTAAAAGGCTTGGTCTGCACAAACCATCCTCCTCTATCACCTCCATTAACACCACTACCAAACCTGAACCACATACCACACTACTTGGAGTAATCATTAATGAGAAACTAAAACGCAATATACATTTCCAACAATGTATAAAAACAACCCACCAGAAACTTGGTCTTCTCTATCGCAACCAAATTTCTTATACCCTCCTCCAAATCCTCCCTACCTCAATCACTCCTCCTACCCTGTCTTCTTTATGCTGCCCCATCCTTACTAATGTTCAAACATCTCTCTTCTCCAAACTAAAACAAACATAATAAAAAAGCCAGATTTGCCTTCAGTTTTCCATACAAATCCCATCACTGCCTCACCCTTAAGACACTCCAATGGCCTGAATTCTCTAAACTACTTCTTTCTCAACTACAAATTGCACACACTATCCTGAATGATCCCTCTTTCTGCCCCTCCATCTCTAATCTATTGTCCTACTATAACACCAAACACAACCTCCATACTACCTGCAAACACCTCCTTGACATATACAAACCCAATAAAAATATTGGAAAGTCCCTTTATAAATACTCCATAGCCCATGGTTGGAACTTACTCCCTCTCAATACAAGAAGCACTCCTCAAAAATACCTGTTCAAGCAAGAACTTAAACTTTATCCACAAAAGATGTGGCCCTGCCCTTGTCAACCTCCCACTTCACTTATTCTCACTTATCTACATATTTTTCCTCATATACCCTGCACCTTCGTTTACTTTTCCCTTTTCTCCTATTTTTAAATGCACAAAAAAAAAAAAGGTTTTATATTACTATTGACTCTATATACATTGGAATGACCTCATGTATGGTAATCCACTGAATGTCATACTCTGTCTAATATTTAATACTTATAGATTTGTTACCCGTCAATAGACTTATGTTATGTCATGCAATTTGCTAGTAGACAGGTGATCCGCTGTGTTGACCCCTAACCGGGAAAAAGCCAAAAGAAGAAGACGTATGTTATCTGCTTATATCTTTGTAACTTTGTAATAATTGTTAATTTTCTAGAGATTTTCTCCTCTGGTCTCCACTGAAAATGGGCCCCTGGCTCAGCTGGACTAAGCCAGTTAAAAAATGTCAATAAATATTAACCTGTATTTATGTATATTACAATGAGATGTTAATATTAAGTTATTTGAGCATAAATCTATCAAGAGAGGTCTCAACTTGTATATATAGATTTGGCAGAACACAGGGGAACCACACACAGACACACACACAGTTCCCCTGAGTTCTCCCAAATGCAGTTTCTTTAACAAACACAGAGGGTATGGTTTAATGTTGATGGCACAGAGAGAGCACTGGAAATGGCAGTGGTGTATAATATCAAAACAGGTAAGTGGGGTTGGAGGGGTAAGTGTGTTTGTGCAGGTGTGTGTGAGTTAGGGTTAGGATCAGGGATAACTGAAGGATAAGCATTTTATGGTGTAAGAATTTGCTTATTTTAGCATAGGTTAGAGGATATTTGTAGTGTTGTTTGGGTCCCTGAATGTGTCTTGTGTAGTGGCAATTTTATGTGAAGGTTTTTATGACTGTAAGGTGTAAATGTAGAGTTAGGATTGAAGGAATGGGCAGCATTACGGTTAGCACCCATTACTAAGGTGGTGCAGGGCAGGAGACCCCCTACCTTCTTTAGTAATTGGTGCTAACCCTAATGCTGCCCCTTCCTCAACCCAAACCTTATACCTTACCTTCATAAAAACCTACCAGCAACACTGCCACTAATTGGATGAATTTGAGGCTAGTATCATAAGGAAAGGAAATAGTTTTCCTTTCCTTATATTATTTCATTCAATTTTATTTTTGGTATTGTATATGTTCAAACTTTTTTCATTGTTTTCAATTGGACATTTAAGTAATTCATATATATACATGTGGTGACCACAAAAAGTTTAAAAGTAGCGGTACAGAGCCTAATTGCATATACAGAAGAAGCAAAAGAAAAACAAATGACTTATTTACAATTTCCTCAAAGAAAAAACACTGCTGTATAATTTTTGAAACCATCCAAGAGAGCTTTCAACCAACTTCCTTCTTTTTGGATTTCTAGTGAACAAACCCTCCTGCATCAAGAGGTCAGCTTCCCTGATCAGTAGGTCCATAGTCCTCCTTTTATATGCCCTTTTAACAGAATAATCTGTCTTGAAGTACCAATACTGTTTTTGATAACACTACTTACAGTAGTTGCTGTGAGCGTTGCTGCATTTCAGTTTTACAAATTTTTGACAAATGGCTACCACACTATGTTAAATTTGATCCCAGTTTTGAAAATACAAGCATTACAACCACAGGTGTGCTGTGAGCCTTAGGCAGACTATTCCCATTTTGATGGTTCAACCACAATTGATATTTTATTGTAAACAAATTGTGAAGTTTAGTAAACATTTTCTGTTGCTTATATAGCCATATAGGGGAGGCACGGTCATTAACCAATGCAAAGTCCTTGCCAACATGAAAATATTTCAGTAACAACTGCACCCAACAAATTTTTGCCTCTGCTCTACTTAGCTTACAACTGAAACATATATGGTGGTGCTCCCCACAATGTCCTGTAAAAGCAGTGCACCTAGGTCCATATCTCATGCATCATAAATTATGAAAGATTTAACCAAAATCTGTGGATACTAAGACAGGCTCTGAACACAATTTCTTAATTGTTTAAAAGCATAACCTGCATCCAGTGTCCATTTTACTTTTCTATAGATGCAAAGTGAGTACAAACATTCCGTGGTACCACTTTAACCAAAATAATGTCCTCACTTGCTTTTTGGTACCTAGAATATGTTAATTTCTCAATTATTCTAACCCCCACCCCCCAAACCCTGACCATTTCCTTTATTACATAGCCTAAGTATTTTACCTCTGTCATATCTAAACTTGATCATAGAGGCATTGACTTTCATAGAGGCATTGACTTTCACTCTGGCATATCTTAGCTAGATGGAAGTCCTAATCCTCAGAGTGTATTATGACATCATCTAGGTAAGCAGAAACCAGTATGACCTGTGGCATTAGGACCATGTCTATTAATCTTTGAAAGGTTGCAGGTTACCATGTATCCCAAAATATAAGACAATGCACTGGAATGAGCCCTTTGGGATACAAGACTCCGTCTTTTCCCTGGTTTTGACTATAAGTGGGTTTAACAGTACCCCCTTTTTTGCCCCAAATCCAATGTGATCAAGGATCCTACCTTCCACAGCTCTCAGAGGACTGCTGTTCAGCTAGTGGTCTTTCATGCAGGAAAAGATACAATCATGACCTTTTTTGTCATGGATAAAAAATTTAACAAATATGTCTACTCTGCCCAATAATGTAGCATCAAATAATGCAGCAAAGACCACCGGTCCATAAATTAATCAAGTTTTACTAAACAGAAGGTGCTTTTCCAGCTAGCTTCTTTGGATGATTCTACAATGTCTTCTGCTTTTCTACAGCACACTTCCCAGAACCCCATACTCCATGTACAAACTCCTCCTGTATTAAGAAGTGAATTGCTATGACTAATAAGACCATAGTCTTTCCTCTTAAATTCCTGTTAGAGGCTATTGTAGCCAGTACAAACAGTAGCTGGCTGTGCTAAAAAAGCAATACTTATTACATTTGACAGATCAGTGCAAGAACCATCTAACTATGCTACTACACATGCATACACGCACACACAATTTTATTTATATATATATATATATATATTTTTTTTTTTAAATATATGGATTCCTCCATACATAAACAGCAATTCTTTGTTTAGTGTTCTGTTAATTGTTTGGTTGACAGTGCCATTATGAGATTAATGTTAGAGGGGTTGGGTACTGCACAGTTTTTGCTGTGTGAAGTTTGTATAAGTTAAGAGCATGGGCTCCCCCCCACGCTGCAAGAAAAAGTATTTTGCGAGTTTCACGGTCTAAGTATGCATCACAGAGCATGCATTCCTCAGTGCTGTCATTCTGAGTTTTGAATA
Source organism: Protopterus annectens (assembly GCF_019279795.1). Taxonomy (NCBI): domain Eukaryota; kingdom Metazoa; phylum Chordata; order Ceratodontiformes; family Protopteridae; genus Protopterus; species Protopterus annectens. The sequence goes on along the minus strand of NC_056743.1, from coordinate 105,083,844 downwards.
TTTTGCACTGACATTCAGTGCTGAGATGTTTTACAGCACCAGTTACCTTACATATACCTGTAAGATACACCCCTATTACTGCCACTATTATTTAGTAAAACACCGGGCTCATTATACAGGATGCTAAAAAAATGCAAGTTTATAATATAAGCTTGATGTCCCACAAATGTTGTACATTACACATTGTGGTACAATACTAATATATTAGGGGTGGTGATACTCAGGATGGTAATACTTCTCTCCCACATCTTGGGGTATAGGTGCTTGTGTTTGCACTTACTAATTCAGCAGTGTTACAACAGCACTGTTGGTAAGATGCTTAATACCTTTTCCGGGGGTCTCAGCATAACAGATCAATGTAAATGTGTTATGCATCTCTGCACTACTGATGCATTACAGGTGAAGAAGGTATCATATCCATCATATTCCTGTTTTATTACTCATTAGTGGCTTCCTGAAGGCAAAATGACTGTACACTTAACAGTCATTTTAAATTATACAAAGTACTGACTTATTGATCACTGTTAATAGTATTGATTCAGTACTGGATTATAGCCAGTCAAATGTGCAACAGTCATTTAAACAGTAGTCCCTCTGTGACAGAATGCAATAGATTAGTGAAATGCTCTTCAAAGTATTTCTTGTGTGTATGTGCGTGCACATGTGTAATGGCTACCTGTAAATCCCTCATGCAAGCACTGTCAGTAGGTGACATATGCAGAAGTAATGTTAAATAAAAATGGACAGTTGTTTAAGGGTTTGTAATTGGTTTCACCCCTTTTGTATCACAACATGAAGTTTAGTACAAAAGAACCAAAACAATTCTGCAAATTGTATCCTTATAATATTAACTAAGCAAAGCTGAATGTTTCTTCTAAGTACTTAGGACAATGAACTGCTGGTTTATGAGAGAGAAGCTCACAGCATGAAAATGTGAACATTTGATGTATTAACTGGTACTGAACAAATCTTTCTAATTTGCAATGGACAAACATATTGATATACAATCACCTTATATGCAACATTTACCATATTTTTCAATTTCAAGTCTACACTGTATGAAAAATGAGCAATGAATTTACAATTGCTAAAATAAGTAGTTATGATGCAGTGAAGTAAAATTAGTTGAGAGAGTTGCTAACAGGCTTGTCAGTAGTTTAAACATATCTTGACTAAGTTCATATTCCTTATTGAAAAGATAAGTAACTAGTAAAGTGCATGTTGTTTAACCCATGTCGTACTCTGTGGCTCAACGACCAACAGTCAGTTTATAATTAGATTATTGCAGTCATCAAATATAATTCTGTGAGAATTTCTGCTTATTGACTACTTGTATGGAATACAAAATAAAATTATTTGGTTGTCAGCAGTGATTAAGACACTGAATTTTATAATCAAGATAATTTAAAAATGAGCCTGCCATCAAATGATTATATAAAAGGAACATAACTGGAATGTTCTGAGGTTCTATAACCAAGTATAATGTTAATTAATTCAGATTGTTACACAGGAGTACAATATTATGCAACCTGATTTTTCAGAGATTGCTGTAGGTCATTCAAAGCATAAATTGTCTAGACTGAAACTTGGACTATGGAACAAATGCTCCAACTTATAGAGACAAAGCACACAGCAATGTAATGTCTGTAATGAGGGTTAAGAGAAAAAAAAACACTCTCAGTATCTTCATGACCATAGATGCAATGCTAAGCAATGCTCTAAAAAGTGAAAGATATCCAGAGACAACAAATGCCAGGAAGTGTTTCATCTTTATAATGACACCATGTGTTGGACTGTGAAATTTTTTGTGGAAGAAAGCTGACCTTACTGCTTTGGAGGGATACTGGCAAAAGTGTTTATTATAATACTGATGAACAAAATAATTTCCCACTTAAATACAGCACTACAACCATGAAAAAAATGCAAGGCACAATGTCGAATCATCTGAACAAACTCAGCTAATTCGACATTAAAATCGAACACATCACATGATGTCTGTGTAGGAGCACAGGAAAACTAAACTCCTACACCTAACATCATATTTTTGCATGGAGCAAGCCCCGTGTACCCCCCCACACCCCCTAACTATTTATTCCAACTCAGAGATCTCACTACAGTGATGAAAGGGATTAATTTCTCAAACCGCACAGTACCACAATCTGACAGTACTTCGAGTTCATATCAGTGAATGCACAGTGAACTCACAATTTTAATAATAAACCTGGCAAAAATATATTACAAAGTAAATAATTTTCAAATCTAGGTGCTTAGTATTTCCCCCTCTCTTCCCCCCTTGGCTGACCTGGTGTGACTCAGGTTGAACTCTACATTTACCTACACTAGCATACTGCAGCTCCTGCATAACGTAACGGTGTCTACAGGATTGCAATTGGACACCAAAGCAAACACTGTTTCTCCCAGCAATTAATCAGAGTAGATTACACATATAAAAAGCATGTGTTAAGCTTTCTCTTACAGTGCTGTGTAATTAAGCAAGTCACCATGTTGGTCAGCTACAAGGGCCCTTTTCTACTTGAGTGTTTGCCTCCTTCCCCCGTAACTAAAGTACACTGACTCTTACATTTGCCTCTCTGAACGAGGTGGTGCTGCAGTAGTAAGATGTTGTCCTGTTCGATTCTCAGCTAGAGCGCCTTCTGTGTGGAGACATGCGTGAATGGGCGTATCTTCATTGAAGGTTGTGCATCAGAGCCAGCAACTCTACACGTAAAAATCTACTGCAAATAATTAGCGGACCGGAGTTCCGCTGTGGCGACCCCTAACCGGGAAAAGCCAAGAGACACAACATACATTGCACCTTTCTGGCTTTCTAACACAAAGACAGATTCCTGTTGAAAGTTTTACTTACTTGTCTGACATTTGAATAAGTAATCCTTTCAAAATCCTCAAAATTGTATACTGTCTGTCTTTCCTGCTAAACATAAGTAAAATTGAAGTGCTGAGTGCAAGTAACATTAAAGTGCTGAGTGCAGATTTTAGGCCCTTACATTCAACTTGCCTCTGGTGTGGTGTCTTGAGTCAATCAAGGTATCCCTCTAACCACTCCTACTACCTTCTCTTTCCTCAGACAGGTTAAACTGCTACAACTTAGTACAGGCATTGGTTCATCCCTGCTCCGTTTGCCCTCGCTTCGCTCAGGCTCACTTCGCACCCCACCCTGCCCCCCAAATCCCTCCCACCCCTGGTGCTGCTACATTTATTGGTACTAGACCACACCCCACTTTTTTAAACCAATCATTAACAACTTGTCACTCAACAGCACCACCCTCAACCTGATACCACCAGTCCTCTAACTCTACTATTCCTTTTGCTTAAGTTTCAAGCCTCATTCAATAGCTATGCTATCACCCAAAATAGTCTTATCAACTCTACTTCGACCCCTGTTACTCATCCAATATCTCTTAACTGCCTATGAATGTCAAGGTCACCCAGCTTTCCACTACTCAATTCCAAACATCCATCCCATCTACAACAGATAATAATGCACCCTTACTCACCTCCCTCATGCTTACCTCCTTAACCCCCAAATACTACCATCTTACTAGACCTAATTACATTAGTCCTAAAGCTAGACACTATTAGAAAACTTTATTCAAAATCTGAAAACTCATACTCAGGATACACTACAACCTCACAAAGGATGGTGACATCCACTTAAACCCTGGTCCATCCCCGCCTGTTAACCCTAATCCCCCTACTACATCCCCTGCCACCATAGCTCCAACAAATATACCTCCTAACTCACTGCTGGCCTGCCATCTAAATATTAGGAGCATAAATAACAAACTCAGCATCTGCATGCCCCCTTAGCTGCTCATTCCCCAGATATATTATGCCTAACAGAAATATGGCTAAAGCCTGCCACCAAGGACCATGAGATTCTGCCACCAGGGTACAATATGTTTCGGCTAGACCATACCACCAGAAAGGGTGGTGGGGTAGCCATACTTTACAAGTCTACCCTATCTGTCAGCATAGACACCCAACAACCACCCCAGTTCAATAATGCTGAAATGCTTATCTCAAAACTACAAATTAATAAAAACAGAAATGCAGACATTGTGTTGACATTCCCCCAGGGAGGAGCACAGAAACCTTAGAAGACTTCTTATATTAGTTATCCAATAACCACCAGCAAGAAACAATTGTTCTTGGGGATTTCAGCATTGACTGGAACACTTGTTCTTGTGAAACCCCCACAACCCACATAAACCTCTTTGGATTTACTCAAATCATAACCTCCCACAACCAGGACAGGCAAACCCAATAACAAGGAAAGTACCCCAGACTGGATACTTGTCAATACCCATCTTCAATCCTATAAATCAGGCACTTTGCCTGATGACCCAAGTGACCACTGTCTCACCTATGTAATCATGCTCAAAGTAGTCTGCTCCTACCAACACACCTACAGAACATTAAGAAGCAACAAGAATTTTATTCTCACAAAGTTTCAAAATGAACTTAAGGCATGCAACTGCTCAGTACTAAACTCTTCCCCCTAGATGAAGCAGTAGCATACTTGAATACCAAATTCCTTGCTATTCTTAACTCCCATGCTCCCAGCTGCTCTATTAGAACCAAAGTTAATATTGCACCATGGCTTTCTAAAGATATCAAAACCAAAATTTCACTCAAACAATGCATGGGCCACCTACTGAAAAACAAAAGCCCCACTTGATCAACCAGGATTCAGACAGCTAAGGAATGACACCAGAAATCCATAACCTTAGACCATAAGAACTACTATCATCTATTGCAAAAATACCAAAACAAACCTCAAAATTTCTGGGCAGGAATAAACAAACTACTCCACCGCCCTCAGCTTCCCAACAAAATTCCCCAGTAGACATTGCTAATAACCAACAGCTTCTTCACAGACACTATCCAGTCTCTAGCCAGGTAACTCTCTTCCAATGGCTCTAATTCTAATGCAGCCACACCAACCCAAACACACTTTACCTTCAAACCTTTTCCTAACCAACTTATTCATGCCCTATTGAAGAAACTAAGACCCACCACCCTGGCTGCCAGCCTCCTCCCAGCAGACTATCTGCAAAAGGCTGCTGACACCATAGCATACCACATCCCAATTTTGATTAATAGAGCTGTATCTGAAGCTACTGTACCCACTATATGGAAAATATCCCATACCTTTCCATAAAGAAGGCAGTTTCCACTGAGCTGTCAAGCTTTAGACCCATAGCTATTCTGTCACCTCTAGCTAAAATTATGGAGAAGTGTGTACACATACAGCTCATGCACTACCGCACACAGAAGAAGTTGCTGTCCAACTTTCAGCATGGCTTTTAGCCACACCACAGTACTATTTCTGCCCTCCTCTCTTTTCTCTGTCATTAACCACAACAGCAATAATAAACTATCCTCAGCACTCTTTCTAGATCTATCCAAGGTTTTTGACATGGTTTATTTTATTTATTTTATTTATTTTATTTTATTTTACATTTGTTGACCGGGCTAGTCTAGCTGGATATATGTCCATTTTCAGTAGAGGCCCGGGGAGATAAGCTCCAAACTTCAATAACAGTATATATCTACAGAAGTAAATACATGAGATCAACTACATTAATAATAACTAAGGAAGTATAGCTAAAAGTGGTTACAGGTATATAGAGTATATAACACAAGATATTGGCTAAACATAATACAATTTATCATGAAGCTGTGTTTTAACTGTTCAGAAAAGGAGATAATAAAGCAAATAATTTAATTCTAGAAAAGGAGGTGAGAAGAGGAAAGTAAGATTGGAACAGAAGATGAGTAAGTAAGTTCAAATCAAGAAGATTGGAACTTTTGTGAGAGTATACTAATAGGAAGGTTAGGTAGTGGAGGTAGAATGGTAGTAGAGTTCTGATGAGAATGTTACTGAGCTGAGATAGTGAGGTAGAAACAGGTAGCTAGAGCATATAAGGTGGGGTTGAAACAAGTAGTAAGTGTGTAGGTTAGTCAGGTTTAGTACAGGGGCACATCCAATGAGTTTTAAGGAAGAGCTTAAGTTTATTTTTGAACAAGGAAATACAGCCCAGTGTAGAAAGTTCAGTGGGGAGTGAGTTCCAGATTTTCCCAACAGTGTTAGTGAAGAGAGAGTCTCCAGCTCTATTGTTTGATTTGACAATATTTATGAGGAGTTTTTGAGAAGATCTTAGGGATCTCAGGTTATTGTAGGGAAGAATAAGGTTAGATAGTATGGGTGTCTTAGCAGGTTGATAAAGAATTTTATGGGCAATGGTCAGTTGATTAAATTTCAGCTGTTGCTGTAATTCAAGCCACCCTAGGTATTTTAGATTAATACAGTGGTGTGTTTTAAAAGGGTTACCAGTGGCAAATCTGGCTATGTTGTTGTAGGTGTATTCTAATTTCTTAAGGTTATTTTTGACAGGTTAGTGAAAATGGGAGAGGCATAGAGTAGGGTAGAGATTAGATGTGCGGCGATAGTTATTCTAGTTGCAGGGTGAGGAAGGGTTTGATCCTATATAGAGAGCCTATTTTTCTGTTAGTTGTTTTCAAGATATTATTAATATGAGTGTCAAAGTTAAGGTTGTTGTCTATGGTGATACCTAGAAGTTTGGTAGTAAGATCCTGGGATATAATGGTGCTATTATTGGAGGTTATAGTGAAGTCAATTGGTGGGGATTTATTAGTAGGTGTAAAAAGTAGAAGTTTAGTTTTTGGGATTTAGTAAGAGACAGCGTTTTGTAAACCATAGTTCTACTGAGCTAAATAAGTTCTGTGTAAGGAAGTGAAGTTCAGATTCAGATTTAGCTGAGCATATAAGTGTAGAATCATCTGTATTGTATGCATGTAGCTTGGGGAACTGCGTGAAGGTCATTGATGAATAAGGAAAACAGGAGTGGGCCTAATATGGACCCTTGAGGGACACCAATATTAACGGGTAGTTGGGTCGAAAGAGTGGTATTCCAGAGTACAGCTTGATGTCTGTTATTTAAGTAGGATAGGAACCATTTTATGGCTAGTGCATCAAGTGACATAGATTTCAAAATGTTTATGAGTATATTGTGATTTACCATGTCAAAAGCTTTGGACAGATCAATGAAAAGCAGAGGAGAGCATGTTAAGGTTGCGGTTTTGTTGATGGTGTCCATGAAGGAGAGGAGGCTGGTGGTGCTGTGGGAAGGTCTGAAGCCATGTTGGGAGTTAGAGAGCAGGTTTTATGGAGAAGGTGGTCTAATAATTGCCTGTGGATGCATTTTTCCATAACCTTAGATAAAGGTGAGAGTAGGGCTATGGGACGATAGTTGGAAAGGTCAGTGGAGTCTCCCCTTTGTGAAGGGAATAATATGTGAGATTTTCCAAAGAATGGGACGATCCTTCAGTAATGCTTCTATTGATGAGAATGGAGATGGGGTAGGCAATAGATTTGGCTGCTAGCTGTAAGTATTCTGCAGGTAGTTGGTCTGCAGAGGGAGTGCAAGGTTTGAGTTTCTGTAGAAGGTTGAGAATAAAAGCTGTAGGGACAGGTTGGAAGTGAAATGGAGGAGGTGGATTGGATTCAGTCTTAGATGTGTTTGAATTTTGTGGTGAGAGTTGACTGGCTAGAGTTTGAATAGTTTCGGTGAAAAAGGTATTAAAGGTATTGGCAGTTTGTTTGGTATTGTTGTGGTGAGCCGTGTGGATTTGGTGTAATGGATTGACCGGGGTGTAATAGTTCATTAATGCTTGCCCAGAATTTTTGTGGTTTATTTTGGTGGGATTGCTGAATGTAGGTAGTAGTTTTGTTTATCAGTCATTATGGCTTTTTTTGTTTCATTTCTTAATTGTCTAAAGTTTTGGAGGTCAGTGGGGTTATTAGTTAAGCGTGATCTGTGCCAGTATTTGTTCCTGAGGTTGAGTTTTGCTTAGTTTCCTTTGAAAGCCATGGAGCAGGTTTGGTTCTTATCCTAATAGATGGTAGGAGCGTGTTGGTTAAGGATGGCTAGAAAGTTAACATTGAAGTAGTCGACAGCTTCATCAAGGGAAAGTTGTTTTAATGGGGACCAATTACAAGCCTTAAGTTCAGTTAAGAATGAATCGAGATTGAAGTTTTTCTTGGTTCTAATTGTTCTGAATATGGGTTTGGAATGTGGGTTGGTTTTAAGCCTAATGGCATAGGTTGGAAAGTGGTCACTTATATTATCTGGGATGGTTCCAGAATTGTAGGTCTGGGGTTGATTATTGATTAGTATCCAGTCTAAGGTACTTTCTTTTTTATTGGTTTTGTTAATTCTAGTGGGTGAGGTGATTAATTGTGTAAATCCATAGAGATTAATATGGGTAGTGGGGTGGTTGACCACAAAATGCTTATAAATACCTTGAAGGTCTTCTCCTTAAACAACCATGCACCCCAATGGTTGCGATCCTACCTGCAAGGCAGGAAAAAGGCAGTCCTACATCAGAACAAGCTATCATCTTGCCTACCTATCACATTAGGAGTCCCCCAGGGCTCGATACTAGGACCCCTTTTCTCCATCTTTATCAACAACCTTCATTCAGTCATCCCAGATGCTACTTGTATTCAATATGTGGATAACTCCACCTTGATTTGTTCTGACACCTCATCACCTACTTTATTCACATTAACCCAAAATACCTTCAATACAATTAAAAAATGTCTCTCCAATCAACATCTAATCCTAAACCCCAACAAAACTAAGCTGCTCCACTTCTCCCCCATACACAGGACCCCCCTGCCATCCTTTACCATAACAGCTAACAATGGAACCATCTCCCCAGAAGCCTAAACTAAACTACTGGGTGTCATAGTTGATAACCAGAAGTTTGATGTGCATATCAATCAAACTATCAAAACCATTAATAAAAAACTTGGCTCTCTTTACAGAATCAAATCTTTCCTTACCCCACTTGCTAGAACTGCAATTGCCCTTTCCCATCTATCAACTCTTCTCTACTCCTCACCTCTATTCTCCAACTTAAAACAGATCTTAATAAACTATCATCCTGCTATAACCACATTGCCAGATTTGCTACTGGCACAGCCTACTGGACACACCACTGTCACAACCTAAATCACCCTAAGATGGCTTGAACCGCTTAGCCTACTGCAGTTCAACCAGCTAATAGTGGCACAAAGTCCTTTACCCACCAGAAAATACACCTGCACTAAATTATCATCAGCCCCTACATCAGCACCCAGCCACTGTGATCATCCACTAGACGCCTAGTTCAGACATACAAATCCAACTTCTCAGCTGGGGACTCTGTTTGCCAACTCTGTTGGAAAAACATGGAATAGACTCCCAGATGACTTGACCCTAGCTAGAACCCTCACTAACTCGATTAAAAAACAAACTCAAGAAATACTTCAAAACTCATTGATTATGTCCTTGCACTAACCCCGACCAGTGACCTCTCTATTACTTAGGTGCCTTACCTTCAACTACTTCTAACCTTTTTTCTACTACACCATTTCAGGACGGGTCAATTGTATAACTGTTGCTCAATGTGTCTTAAACCTAAATGTAATGTTATATATATATATATATATATATATATATACATATAAAACTTTGAAAAGAATGTTATGTTTTCTAAAGTGTTTTATAATAAGTTAGTACTATATGTGCTAAATGCTGGTATTGCTTATGACTAATTGCTTAAAATAAGAAGTTATGTACCTACCATAACGTTCCATGTTAGTTGTCTTCTCTCGCCTACTTTCTTGCTTGATGGGTTCGGAGCCGATCCCTCGGCTCCGACTCGGCACTTGCTAAGCTCGAGAGTCACTTTTACCAGCTCGAGGCAGCCCCATATCCCATGATGCAATGCGGTAAGTACCCAGATCTCGTTTGATGACAAAGGGCAATAGCACCAAGCATAACATACTTCCCAAAGGAAGAAAGAAAACTACAGATGGAAGAAGGACCAGGTCTGAAAGGTCTTCAGTGTAACAGTTTCTTATAACAAGGTCTGTCCAGGCCAGGGGGAAGGAGGGAGGGTCGCAAGAAAGAAGGCGAGAAGACAACTAACATGGAGCGTTATGGTAGGTACATAACTTCTTAATGTTAAGTTGTCAATCTCGCCTTCATTCTTGTTTGATGGGACCGTCCTAGCACCTCTATCCTGGGTGGCTCAATGGAACAAACTCTTGAGGACTGTAGAGCCAAAACTGGCTCTGTCCCTGGAGGCCAAGTCCAATTTGTAATGGGAAACAAAAGTGTGAGGAGTGGCCCAAGTGGCGCTGCACAAATAGTGTCTAAAGGAAGTCTAGCTTGAAAAGCTGTAGAAGTAGCTAAGCTCCTAGTTGAATGTGCTTTAGGTTTTGAGCACAGCTGTTTTCCCCTGAGCAGATAAATTTCAGAGATGACCAAGAAAGCCATCTAGACAAAGTCACTTTAGAAACAGGAAGGCCTATTTTATTATCCGCATAGGAAACAAAAAGTTGATCAGATTTTCTAAATTTTTTTGTTCTGTCCAAATAATATCTAAGTTGACGGTGGACATCAAGATAATGTAGCTTTTGTTCAGCTCTATCTGAATAGTTAGGAAAAAATACAGGGAGATCAATGGATTGATTCAAATTGTTCTTTGAAGCGACCTTAGGCAAAAGGTTGGGTTAGTTCTCAAAGATACTCTGTCTTTGTGAAAACCAAATAGGGGGGTCGAACCGAAAGAGCTTGAAGTTCAGACACCCTCCTGGCCGATGTAATAGCCACTAGGAATAAAGTTTTCCAAGAAAGATATTTGAGGGAACAAGAAGCAGCTGGCTCGAAGGCGGAAGAATCAAGGATGTCAGCACTAAATTTAGATCCCACTGAGGAGGAGGATTCCTGATTGGAGGCTTTAGTAGGAAAATTCCTTTCAAGAAGGCCCTGCAGAGCCTATGGGACATAATATTATGATCTGCTATCCCGACATGAAAATTGGAAATAGCAGCCAATTGAACTCTGACTGTGGAAGAAGAGGAGCCTGCATGAAAAATCTCTGCTAAGAAGTCCAGGACTGCCTGAACAGGGGCAGTAAAAGGATCAATATTCTTGGCCTTAGCCCAATAAGAGAAACGTTCCATTTGCTTGTATAAATCCTCCTGGTAGAGGATTTTAGCGAAGTTACTATGATGTCTCTAACTGGGTTAGAGATCAAAGGAAGCCTGGCTAAGGAAGGAAGTGGAGCAACCATGCTGTGAGGTTGAGAGAAGGGATTGACCGGTGCAGCTGACCCGATTGGTGAATCAGAAGATCTGGCACTGGGTCCAGATGCCACGGCTGCACCAAAAGGTGATGATGTAGGAACGGGAACCAAACTTGTCGAGGCCAGTAAGGGCAATGAGAATCAATTTGGCTCTCAAAGCGGTAGCTTTCTGGATAACCTGAGGGATCAGAGGAAATGGAGGAAGGCATAAAGAAGTCCCTGGGGCCAATCCTGGGTCAGAGCGTCTCTGGGGGGATGGCCTGATGGAGGGAAGAGGCAGAAGTAGTCTGGACATTTGCTGTTTTGGGGAGTAGCACAAAGATCGCAACATGGACGACCCCATTCCAGAAAAATCTCTTCCGCTATAGATTGCTTGAGAGACCACTCGTGAGGCATGAGAATAGCTCTGCTCAATCTGTCCGCTACAATGTTGGTTTTCCCAGGGATATGCGTTGCTACCAGAAACCGATGAGAGGAGATCGCCCATTGCCATAGTCTGAGCTTCTCGACACAAGGGGTAGGACTTGGTTCCGCCCTGTTTGTTGATATACCAAACTACAGACATGTTGTCTGTGTGGACTGCAATTGTCCCTACGGGAAGAAAGTCGTTGAGGGCTTGCAATGTTAAAAGCACTGCTCTCATCTCCAGGACATTTATGTGCAGATGGTACTCGAACGGCTGCCACGTCCCATGAACCATCCTGCCTGATAATGACCCCCCCACCCGATCAGGGAGGCATCCGTGGTGACAGTGGCTATCGGGGATGGGGGTACAAAGTACCTGCCTTGGTGAACCTGAGGAGATGTGATCCACCAAGCAAGATGCTCTTTGCATGTCTGTGTCACCAGAATCTGGTGACGCATTGGAAGTTGTTGGTATGACCATTGTGTGAACAGCATCCACTGAAGAAGGCATGTAGAATCGAGCCAGGGGAAGAAGAGTAATGGCCGCAGCCATGAGACCTAATACCTTTAGAACCATTCTGGCCTGTACTTTCTTGTTGGCCAGAATGATCCTGACATGATTCTGAATGTCTGAAACTCTTTGATCTGTAAGGGTAGCTGACATCGAACAGTGTTTAGGTTTGCGCCTATGAAGGTAATAGACTGGCAGGGCGATAAGGATGACTTTTCGAAGTTGATCGAGATGCCCAAATGAGAACAAAGGTTTATTGTGTAATCCCTGGCTTGCATAAGCTGATGCCTGGTGGTGGCTGACAGGAGCCAGTCGTCGAGATACGGAAACACCTGGAATCCTTGATGTCTCAGGTGAGCCGTGACCACTGCCATGCATTTGGTGAACACTCTGGGGGCTGTAGTGAGACCAAAGGGCAGGGCTCTGAACTGGAAATGAGTGGACCCCAGCCGAAAGCGGAGAAATCTCCTGGAGCGTCTGTGAATCTTGATGTGATAGTACGCATCCTGAAGATCTATTGAGCACATCCAGTTGTCCTTCTGTAAGAAGGGCAGAATTGACTGAAGAGTGACCATTCGGAATCTTGTCTTCCTGACAGACTTGTTTAGTCTGCTGAGATCCAATATTGGTCTCCAGTCTCCTGTCTTTTGGGGACCAAAAGAACCTTGAGTAGATTCCGGGCTCTGAATGGTCTGTTGTAACTGGCTGAATGGCTCTTTTTTGCAGTAGTTTTGATACTTCTAACTCTGCAATTTCCCTTAGACCGGGTGGTACATCTGGAAGGGAACTTGAGGGGAAGGGACTTTCCTCGAAAGGAATTATGTAACCCTTGGATATGGTCGACTGTACCCATCTGTCTTGAGTGAGGGAATGCCAGGCTTCTGCGTACAGTGATAATCTTCCCGCGGCTGCCTCCAAGGCGGGACAGCCGGGCAACATCTCAGGGATGCTGAAAGGGCTTGTCAGAGAGAGGCTCTCTGCTTCCCTGGTTTTGGACCCTCTGCCTCTAGAGCGGCGTCTGTTGTTGTTACCCCCTCTGCCTCTAGGGGTAAACTGACCACGTGAATCCGGCGTGACTCCTTGGGATTTACGGAACCACATTTTGCCACCTTTCTGTCCTTTGGGATAAGGTCTAGAAGGGGTGGAAGAACGGACTCCTACAGCAGAAAGAGTCTTGCCGTCCTGTTCGCACCTGGTCAAGGTTTCCTTCACCTGAGGGCCAAACAAAGCTGACCCATCAAAGGGAGAATTTGTGAAGGACGCCTTAAAGGGATCCGCAAAAATCACATAGCCGCATCCAGGCTTGGCGTCTAAGAGCCACACCTGTACCTGCGGCTCTACTCGCTCCATCAGCAGCATAAGATATTAGCCGCATGGAGGAGTTTGCAATGGAATTGAGGGTTCCTAGCTGCGAAGCAATTTTTCTTGAGCCCCTGCAGCTGTAGGATCCTGAACTACTTCACCTAGCTCCTTAAGGATATCCCTCTGGAGTCTGGTGAAGTGACATAGGTAATTCAGCGAGCATAGCAAAGGTCGCTGAGGAAAACATCTGCTTACTACCTATCCATGGTCCTAGAGTCCTTATTAGGAGGATGGATGGACGGAAGGATCTGCAAGTTCCTTTTGGTGGCCGCAGCCACCACCATGGCATCAGCGGGACACCCTTAGTGAGGAATTGCTTGTCACACGGGCAGTGATAAATTTTGAAGGCCTCCTAGGGACTGGCTCTACAGAGTCAGGAGCTGCCCACGCCTTCGTGCAATAACCTGCATAAGGGGTCGAAGGCGGAGACACCCAGGAGGTGGAGGGCCGAGATCCAAACGCCTCTAGGTATACTGACTCATCCTCAGAGGGATTGTTGGTGGGCCAGTTTCCCTCTGTTTAAGGAGTTCTAGGATGTCTGAGAAGGAGACATCCTCAGAGGGGGATCTAGGGGATCCCTCTGACTCATCAAAGTCAGTATCCGAAGTGACAGACTCTCGGGAGTCTACATGTTTCCTCTTACAAGTCCTCTTCCTAGGAGGATCTCCCGAAACATCAGGAGAATCCTCGGAAGAGGGGGAAATTCCCAATGGGGAAACCTGAGGCGGAGGATCTCTGGGTCCTGTAGCAAGAGAAGTGGCAGAGATGTCAACAGGTACTATAGAGGGAGGAGCTACGGAACAGACTGCTGACTGATACCAGTGGCCAGCACACTCCATCACCTGAATGCTCCCCTCCCAGGCAGGTCCGAGAGAACCCGTTCAAGAACTAGGAACTCCAGGGACCACCGAAGGGAAGTCTCCGAGGCAGATGTCGGAGCCGAACTCACCAAGGCCGAGGCTCCAAGGGGAAGAGCGGGTTGGACAAGGGTCCGATGCCACTCACCCCTCGGAGGAGACCATGGAAGTCCGACCACCGAATCCCTCTAAGGAAGGTCTCAAGAGGAGATAAGAGTAGAGGCTGAAGGAACAGAAGGGGTATCCGTCCTCCAGCCGTAGCAGTAACCATTCGAAGACTCCAACTCCAAGCTCTGGGGTAGAGTTGAAGGAGGAACTGTAACGGGTGTGGACCCACAGTCATCTGTTGAGACTGACTATGTAACATTTGGGCCAGTACCTGTGACTTAAGTAATCTGCTGACCACTCTCTCTAGGTCATGGTCTGACAGTCTGGATGACCTTGAAGATCGGCTCCGATGGCTCCGTTCGAAGAAGAGGTGAAGCCGGGCCGAAGTATCGGCTCCAAGGAAGGAGACCTCGACCTCTTCCTGGAATGAGCCATCGGAACCGATACTATAGATCCTGTCGGAGCCGACTTATCGGAGCCGACAGGAAGCTCGATATCGGCTCCAGCCGGAGCCGATACAGCCACCAAAGTAACGGTGTCGGAGCCGATCGAGCCGACACCGATGCCTGCCACATGGGTGTCGGAACCGATCGGAGCCGACACCGGTGGTCGATGCAGATTCGGCACCGATAGCCATCGGTGCGAAGGCTTTGTTAAGCCAGAATCGGCTCCAGCCGGAGCTGATCTCGACTGAACGAGTCGGGCCGAGCCGCAGGCTTAGACACAGAAGCCTGGGCCTTGGAAGATTTAGCTGATTTTGATGGAGCCGACTTAGCCGGAGAGCCCTCCGGCTTAAGAAGGCCCCTAAGTATCAGCTTATTGCGTCTCTCCTGCAGGACTCTCTGGCTGAAGGAATGACAAATAGCACAGGAGTCCTGCAGGTGAAGAGGCCCCAGGCAATACAGGCAAGAAGTGTGACCGTCTGTCAGAGACATCTTCTGACAGCACGAGTCACACTTCTTAAAACCTGAGACCCTCTCCTTTGACATGGTGCTTACAAAACACACACACACACACCAGTCAAAAAATTAACTTAAATAAAATACCAAAAGGTATTCTATAAAACAAACACACACACCCTAACAGGGAGGGGATGGGAAGGGTAAAGTTTGACTAAAAAAAATTATAAGAGACAGGGATTTTCTGTCAGAAAATGTAAAAAATTAACTTATAATTAACAATTAAGGGTTTTTTAACAAAAAGGGGCTTAAATCTCAAAAAAGTGAATCACTTACCAGGAGCTGGTAAAAGGAGGACCTCATAAGCGAAGCGGCAAACGAGATCTGGGTACTTACCGCCTTGCATCATGGGATATGGGGCTGCCTCGAGCTGGTAAAAGTGACTCTCGAGCTTAGCAAGTGCCGAGTCGGAGCCGAGGGATTGGCTCCGAACCCATCAAGCAAGAATGAAGGCGAGATTGACAACTTAACATCTAATATTTACTAAATGTTCAATGTGTATTATTATCTTGGAGCTTTTCTCCCTGGGCCTCCGCTGAAAATGTACATATATCCAGTCGGACTATCCCGGTCAACAAATGTAAAATAAATAAATGAATGTGAATCATACATGCCAGGTGTAATTGTTTAAGAATTTTTCAAGAAGGCTGCTCCACTTGCATTGCACAAATACTGATTTAAACACTAGGAAGCTAAATTGCAAGACAAATTTCACTAAACAGTAAAGGTTTTTTTCTTCTGTTTATGTACTTCATAGCTTTATCTGCCTGTTATCGGTCCATCTAGCATTACCCTGCAAACCCATTGCACCTTCATCAACCTACAAATAGGGCTTATGTTTTATGACCATAGATATTCCCCTTTTCTGGTTAACCTCCAGAATTAATGGATGAAAGAGCTTGTCACAGGTCATGCAATAAAATCTGGACTTTTTATCAGTGCATTTATCAGTGCATTTCTGAGTCACATTCCCCATCGCTGGAACAGTATCAATATATGTTTGCACAGAGTATGCACCCCACATTTCTTCAAGCCATATCCAGGACATGTTTTATATTATCCATTCTTAGCAGTGTTGTTCCTCCAGGGCTTCTGACCTACAAGTTTCATACTTGCAGTGATGAGTCCAAATCCCCGTATGGCAATGGCACAGCAGGAAAACAGCCCTTTCATTCTGTTCTGCCCGGCTTACCCTTCCAGCAACAGTCACTCCCAGACTATGTGAAATCACGCATATTTACAAGTTAGCTGGCTTACTGCATACGTTAATAAAACCAAGCTGCAGCTCATGTACACAATATTCTGCTCAGTGACTATTAAAATCTTTACTTTTAACCAGCTACTGCTGCAATACGAAGCACTTTCTGCAAGTTGGCTTAAAAAAAGGGAAGTATTCAAGGATATCGAAGGCACTTTGTGAGCAATATTATACAGCACTTTTTTCACACATCATAGTCATGTGTTCTTCAGTAAACAGTAGGACATATTGCAGACATTCATTATATTTAGTACACCTATTTTCTTTGGGAGAAAGGATATATTTTCTTGTAATTATCTTAAGACAGTCACCATTATTATTGTGCATGCATTTACAGAGTTAATATGGTTTTAGTTATACAGTAATATATGTAATACACATATACAACAGTAGCAGTAAAGGCACATTCTCAAAACTGTAATGTTAAGTAGCACCTCTCACAGACATCTGTGCGATGGTAGCATTTGTATTGTGTGTATCGGTACACATTTGAACTTTTAAATAATCTAGTACTACTTACCTACTAATAATCTACAACTATTTACCTACTTTCTTGCCTCACCTCTCTAATTCCTTAACATTCTAATGTCCTTTCTTTATATTCTTACACTAACCTTTCTCCATCCCAGAATTTGACTGAAGTTTACTATCTAGTTCTCCTGCCAGAAAAAGTATATGACTTTTACAACAACAACTTACTCTGTTACATATTTTCATGCATCATTATGTAACATGCACATTAGGAACTCTCTTCTAACTTGTATATCATGTATGGTCAATGTTATTGCTTGCTTTCGTATTTTGCTTATTTTTCTCTTTTATTGTATTTCACATATTGTACTACTATGTTATTGTCTTAATATTTGTAATCATTCTTCAGTTTTTTTTAATTCTGTTTAATGTGTACTGCGGAGCTTTTCTCCCCGGGCCTCTGCTGAAAATGCGCTCGTACCCTGTCGGACTTTCCCAGTAAACAAATGTCAAATAAATAAGTAGTACTGAAGATGAAATGTTATATTTCTTAAATTTGCTGGATGTCCAATTTACAAATTGTACTCGTCTTTCTGAGTATGATGGATAACGGTCTTTTAAACTACTCAAATAGTAACAACTGAGGCGACTCAAACTAAAAACAGGACACAAGTGTAGGTATTGTATACAGTCGTGTATCAGTAAAGTATGCATCATTAAAACAAAGGCTTAAGTCCATCAATACAGGTATGTAATTTACACATACATAGGAAGAGCCATAAACAGAGTATCATTAATCTTTGAAATAGAAACACCCACTGATTAACGTGTCCTATGCAGTGAAGCACAAAACCATAATGTATGCATACGTAAATACCTTAAAATGCTATCAGTACAGGTATCTCCATCTGAACATCAGAAGGCGGCGATTCTGGGTATATTTTGAATGCTGAGAATACTGCTTTCAACAAACATTAAAAACTGAATCAATACTAATTTCACAAACTTTAATTATACACTGACTTAGGAATGGGGTACATCCTGCCCAGGTGGTAGAATTAGTTGACATTTGGAAAAATGCATTTCAGAAGATGTCACTGTATTATGTTACTGACCTCCTCTGAGTAACAAAGTTGCAATAATGCTTACCATATGTCATTTGTCAAAATATGCAGTTTGAGACATCAATAAGGTCATATAAATGTGTACAAAGTTCTCCAATTTCCCCATTATGACAGTCTCACAAGTATTACAAGGTAACTGAATTAACAGCTGTGCATTACCATAAGTACAGTTAGAAAAAAATTAAAAAAATAAAGCTTGCTTAACACTAAGCAAATCATTGCTCTGTGAAATCAATCATGAAAATATTGAACAACCTACAAAACACAGTACTACCTGTAGTGTATGCGTGGCAACAAACCAATCTATATATGAAATATGCTGTGTCAATGTATGCCACAGTAAGAATGTGCATCATACTATTGGTGTATTGTATTGCATTTCAGCAAAATGTCACAACACTGAACCAAGTGATCAGACTCGATGTTCAATCCTCAAAACAGAAAAACTATTTTTTAGGGGCAGGGGCCCCTATATACTCCTTACTCACCTCCCCCCTAAATACGTATACTAACTACAATTTAGAGGATCATTTTTTTCATTTTACACATTTTTAGTCAGGTAAGTCTACTGGACACAAATATCTCTTTTTATGGGTAACCTGTTACGTTACTTGTTCAGAGTTATGGGAAGCACATAAAGGCAACAGGAATCAAACCCTGGACCTTGGACAGTAGAAAGCAGCTTGTTAGCAGCCTAAAGCCTTAATCCACTACATTAACTGCCAGACAAATTTGCAGTCTGTGTTGTCGCTCATTATCCGCTGCCTTATCAGAATGTTTCAGGCTTTTTGTGGGTTTGTGCAAAGGTCTTGCCAGCATGGATATTCAATGTCAAATATCTGAAAGAATGAGTGCCAGTAAGGAAGGTAGAGTTCCTGATGAGCAAGACAAATCCATAAAAACCAAGTGACACTGGTGAAGGGAGAGGCCAGACAGTGAGAAATGCCATGGCAGCTATTAGCACATGGCCATAGCCAAAATAAAAGTAGAAATTTAGATAGCGGACCAGTGGGGTAAGGATATTGCATTACAACATTGACACTGAAAAATGACAGGCAGAAAAACATGTAGATTTTTAAAGCAATCCTGCTTGAATTACTGAAGGCAGTAAAGCTGGTAACAAGAGATAGGAATAAGATGCTATTTCATGTCCTGGTTATATGAATACAGTACGGGGGGGGGGGGGTTCATGGCAGAGTCACATACAGGTTAGTCATTCCCATGAATATGCATGGAATAAAGCAGACAATGAGAGTAAGGCAAACATGCAGTGGTTACTCCATTTTCTGAAGAAAAGCCAGCAGTCCAGCTTACTCATTTTATGTGGAAGACTTTAGGAGGAATGAGTTTAGAACCCAGGAAATATGTCCTAGATGCCTTCATGATTGGCAGACCCAAAGGTCTAGCACTAAAACTGGCTACCACAGTATAAGTAAAGATGTAAGGAGAGCTCAGAATCTTTGAATCGATTCACTGGATGTCAAAGCAAGAGGAGAAAAGAAAGGCTCATTAACAAGGAATATTTTACTCAGACAAGAATGAAGAGTTCTTCACTTTGCAGGCATTCATTCATTTGCTGAATAGGAGGCTAAATAATAGGGATTCTGCCAGAATAAATCATAGTAAAATGATGTGGACAAAAGGAAATGTATTGGATTCGGTCATTTCATGCCTATGGTAATAGACGCTTCATTTTCACACAAAGCCTGCTATTATGATTTTGTGTTTAGAGAGAAATAGCCTGAAAACTATGCACATAATTCAACCACATCTTTCCATCCTGAGAAACTCCATTATTTTATAGTCAATGGC
Organism: Protopterus annectens; assembly: GCF_019279795.1. Lineage (NCBI taxonomy): Eukaryota > Metazoa > Chordata > Ceratodontiformes > Protopteridae > Protopterus > Protopterus annectens. The sequence continues at coordinate 105,063,793 of NC_056743.1, read as the reverse complement.
CATCCTGAAAGGCAACTTGATAAATGATGCTGCCACAGACAGTGAAAGAAGAAATGGTATGCCAGTAGAAATAAAACAATGAGGCAAGCAGTAAAATCAAAAATACAGAGGGAAATACAAAGACAACAGGAGATGAGGCAATCAAGCAAGATGAGATAAGAGATACCTCTGCAATAATAGTGGTAGGAGCCTGGTTTCATGACAAAAGTGGGAGGAACACAACTGCAATGTGGTTATCTGAACTCTGAATATAAAATACAGCTTTAAGTAAAAGCAATCAATGATAAAACTTGTGTGATTACATGAACAGCATATTTGCATAGGGGATCTGCACCCTACCACAGGCCTATGACTATATATTCATTGATGACATCACTTTACCTTGAAGAAAGCAGAATTATCTGAGATTCCACAATTGTAGACTTTCTTATAAAACCAGTCACACTTCTGCCTTTGCTACCCAGATTATCTGTAGAACGTCTCAGACGCAAGAAGAAATGTGGAGATTTGGAAAGGAAATACAAAATGCATAGGGAAAATATAGAGCAGTACAACAAGACAAGGAACAAAGAGTTTCAGCAAGAGTTGAGGATAGAAAGGTGAAGTCTTCTAATTGTTGTAGGTATACTAGGTTAATGGCTCTAATGGAGTTTGGCAGCTTGAAAACACACAGAGGTGGTGGCACTGAAAAAGCTGTCGAAATAGTCAGCAAGCAAAAGGGAAAGATCCAGGATGGCATGAACCTGATCCTGAAGACATGAGAGGCTCCAAACGGTATCACCATGGGCCACTGTCATAGCAAGCGTCAGACAAAAAGACAACCTCCCTAGCTAATAACTTGTAAGGGGCTCTAATATTTAAAAAAAAAAGTTTGTCTGTTTAGAAGCTGTCATTAAGTGACATTCTTATTCCTTAAAAGGCAGATATTTAGACAGTTTACAAGGCATCAGTCATGTTTTTCTGTATTTAGTTTACAAGTTGTCTACCAAGTGATCAAAACTACAACGGCTTAATCAAAGCGTTTAACCTCTCAATGTTCTTTAACAGATTTACAAGCTGTCAATAAGTGATATCCTTTGCAAGCATTTATATGCACAGTTGGAGGGTTCTAATTGGTATGCTGCCAGCATGCCAAATTCTGCATTACAGGTCCTACCACCATGCAATGGCTTGCACTGAGAATAGGCTTCATACAAGCAGGAAGAAGAAAAAAGGTACTTTTGTAAAGCTTTTGTAGATAAGGAGGATACCTAGGTAATATTAATGCTGAGGATGTTATTTACTTAATACTGAAAAGAAAATGAAACTATTAAACTAGCAATAAAAATAGTATAACAATTCAAATATAAACTTTGCTGATTGATACAATTTCAGTATTACAAATTAATATAATACTAAGTAAACGAATGTGGTCATTGTAAAAGTAATCGTTATTGAGAAGGTGAGCCCTGAACAGAAAATAACATCATAGCAAAACAAATTGTGAAAAGAAAAACTGAACCCAAATTAAGCAACAGAAGAAAAGGAGGGAAAGAAATACCAGCACTGCACAAAAGAGCAGAAAAACAAACAGACACATTAAAGATGTTTAACAGAGAGTCGGACAGAAAGGAAAACAGAAGAGAATACAATGATCATGTCCGTCATGGATTTTTTGCACAAAATCATGCATCCAAAAAGAGAAGTGAATGTTCTTATTTCTACTTTTGTCACTTACTTACATTTTGTAGGCCAAATTAGTCCCATTAAAGCTGTGGTCTATTTTCAACACCAACCCATGTTTTTTTTCCATGCATTATTTTATTGATTTTCTTAAAAACATAAAAGAATATCATTAACACCAAAAGATGACCACAACTCAACACATCAGCATTTAACACAAACAAATTAGATCCCTTATTATTTTAGTGATACAAATAAAATATAAAAGGATGCAAAAACAATGTCCACCATCCAAACATTGAGTTGAACTGAAGTATCTGGCAGTATAACAGATTTTAACAACTCTAAAATGTATCAGAAACATGTTAGCTACCCCATTATATTAAACAAGGTGGGCTTCAGCTGCCCATTGTGTCAATTAGCTACACTGCCATTACACCGATTGACATTTGCAACTTCTCTTCCAATGCACAAATTACTTCTGTTTGACACTCAATCCATATGGTGACCGTTATTAGAGCTGCCTTTCTGTTAACCTCATTAAGATCACACACCCCTGCCTATGAACACCCACACACACGCCTCTCACATGGGGGATCACTCTTAGTCTTTTCATAATTACTTTAAAACCAACCTTTAACTCCTGCATTCTCCTTTGTTGGAATTGCTTTGCCCCAGTCCCTACCTGTCCCTCAACTTCCTCTTAGTAGCTGGATTCCTTAAACCTCTCACCATCTTCCTTACCCATAACTCAATTTCAGTTTACATTCTGATACTCCATGTACTTCCTACTCTGCATCCTCTCACCCCATCCCAACACCAATTGTAAATCAGTCCTTTCCCACCTACTCCAATTCCCTCCCCATCAATCTCCACATCAGTATGGCAAAAGACCCACATATCCTCCCATTTTGTCCATTTATCTTCTGCCATACATCAAGCATACTATGGTAAAATATCCATTGCACTGAATACCACCTGCTACATCTTTCTCCTGCACATCTAGCATATAGCATTCTCTGAACATCTCTCATTGGGCTCTGACAATATACTTTCATTTCCAAGTCAAACACTGCACCAATCACTCTCAAGCCACACCCCCTACTTCCTAAGCCTCCTACCAATCCTCTCACTTTGTCCATCCATCACTCTCTCTCTCTCTCCTACCCATTAAATTTGTCTGTTATCCTGCTTCCTTCTAGAGGTGACTCCAGGTTCCTTTTCTTGCCAGGGCACAATAGTGGGGGGGCTTCTTAAGGCATGATGGGGGGGGCACCATGACAGTACATAATGTATGACAACTCGCCCATAATCCACTCTTCAAATGAAAAACATTTCCCTACCAAAAAAAGCATGAATGCTATAATATTGCAAATCATGGCAATGTTCACAGCACAGAAAATCTCCTAATTTATCATGCTCAAAGATTAATGTTTCGAAAGTGGGGCTTATTTTGTTGTATAGTAGAGGTTTTATTAAAACAAATGCAGCACATTTTGCCAACACTCATCATAAAACCCGTATCTTCCCACTGCAGACTCTAGTGAATAGCAAAGCAGATAACGTGCGTATTTAAAAGCTAAAAATAACCACAGAAGAAGGCAGGTGCACCAACGTTGACTAGTAATCACAAAAAAGCACCAGAATCCAGGAAAAGTGACACGAACAGTTTAATTCACTAACGCTGAAACTTCACAACACGTTTTCGTCCTTGACTTCATCAGATACCAACACTCTTGGTGCACTCATCTTAAATACATTAACTAATTAATGGTAGCCAATGACAAATTGATTAATTAGAGTTAGTTAAAAGCACATACACATGTATATACACACACAGATTACATACATACAAAGTGTGATTCATTTTACATAGGGAAGAGTGAGAGAATGTTAAAGCAAAGAATCTATGAACATTTATATGACATCAGGACCAAAAAAGAAAACAATGCATTATACAAGCACACCATTACATGTAAACTAGCTACATTTAGATTTTTTTGTGTTAGAATGTGTGCCGGTTGACCCTAGAGGGGGGAATTGGGAAACACTGGTGGAATACAGAGAACTATTTTGGCAAATTGTTTTAGAAGCAAATAGAAAACCAGGTCTCAATGACATGATTTCACTCAAGCCAGTTTTAAAATTGAGATCTGCTAAATTATAGGATTTATATATTATTTTAACAAATATTGTATTTACAAAAATTTTTTTTTATAACATAATGTCAGTTTTATTTAAGGTTCATTTTTATATATTTAAATTTATATTTACAAGCATTCAAGTTTTGTATATGTGGTTTATTATGGGGTATGAATTTTATGGTGGTTTTAGGAAGTATAATCTGTGTGTGTATATATATATGTGTATGTGCTTTTAACTAACTCTAATTAATCAATTTGTTTGTCATTGGCTACCATTAATTAGTTAATGTATTTAAGATGAGTGCACCAAGAGTGTTGGTATCTGATGAAGTCAAGGACGAAAACGTGTTGTGAAGTTTCAGCGTTAGTGAATTAAACTGTTCGTGTCACTTTTCCTGGATTCTGGTGCTTTTTTTGTGATTACTAGCATATTTAAAAGCTCTTTGGAGTAGAAGGAAGAGTGCTCAGTTAACAGCTCCTGGATTACAATGCAAGTTCGGACACTTCAGGAAGAATGTGGAACATGGTCTGGTCAGCACTTGGACTAAAAGTGAAAGCCTTAAAATATGCAGTTCAGCTACTTTATTTTGCTCAGCATTTACACCTACTGTTAAAGAGGTAAGAGATGCTCTGAGAACACAATCAGTGTAATTCAAGCAAAATGTGAAAGTGAAAATAGGTTCCAGAAGCTGTGCAAGATGCCTGCGACTCACTACTGCCATTCTAGTTCCATGGAAGTTAAAAACAAATATTCCTTATTTCAAGCATGCCACAAAAAGGGGGGTTTCAAGTGGATTCTAGGGGGAAATAACTTAGCTGCAGGTCCATTAAGATATAGTAATCACAATAATTTAATGATGCTGCTGCATTAAAATAGACTACAAAAATATAATTAAATAACCAAGACATTATGTCAACCATTATATATTTATACATACTTTTTGTTGACTGTGTTAGTCCTACTAGATCAACAGCCTCTTTTCAAATGAGACCCAAGGCAGTATTCATACAAACTAGGGGAAATTTTGTCAGGACACTGAAGAACTTCCCCTACTCTTTAGGAAAGTACTTGTTCCATTCTTAGAGAGGTGGCAGCTGGGAGGAGAGCACTCAAGATCTAAGATGGCATACAGGTGTACAAATCGACAATACTTTCTAGAGCTCAGAAACAAAGCAAAAAAACAAATATGTAATGACAAAAAACTTATATCCAGTTACAAAAAACTGGTCCACAATCAAATTCTCGAACCAGGCAAAATAAGAAGTTATGTACCTACCATAACGTTCCATGTTAGTTGTCTTCTCGCCTTCTTTCTTGCTGGATGGGTTCGGAGCCGATCCTCGGCTCCGACTCGGCCAATACTAAAGCTTGAGAGATAATTCCACCGGCTTGAGGCTCCCCTATATCCCACAATGCCAGGCGGTAACTACTCAGATCTCGTTTGATAGCTATACCAAGCAATCCTAGTCTCCATAGAATGGAGTAGGGAAACCCACCTCAAAACAACCTGCGTGAAAGGTATCACAGACCTAAGAAAGGAGAAAAAGAGGTGGAAGAACGGGTGGGAATAACAACTTCCAGAGGAAGAACACAAACTGAATTCCTGTTGGTCTGTCCAGGCTTGGGGGAAGGAGGGTGGGATGCAAGAAAGAAGGCGAGAAGAAGACAACTAACATGGAACGTTATGGTAGGTACATAACTTAACTTCTTAATGTTAAGTTGTCCATCTCGCCTTCATTCTTGCTGGATGGGACCGCGTCCCTAGCACCTTATCCCTGGTCGCCTATCGGAATAGACTCTTGAGAACAGTGGAACCAAAATTGGCACGGCTTCTGGAAACCATGTCCAATTTGTAATGTGAAATGAATGTATGACGAGAAGCCCAGGTGGCTGCTGCACAAATGGAATCTATTGGCAGCCTATCCTGAAAAGCTACTGATGTAGCTAATGCCCTAGTTGAATGAGCTCTAGGTCTTGAGGGTAGTTTTTGATGTCTTATCTCATAGATGAAGGTAATTGTAGAGGTGAGCCATCTAGAGAGGGATACTTTAGTAACAGGAAGGCCCAATTTTCCTTCCGCATATGACAGAAACAATTGATTAGATTTCCTGAATTGTTTAGTCCTATCTAAGTAATATCTAAGTTGGCGATGAACATCCAAAAAAATGTAGCTTTTGTTCCGACCTGTTTGAATAGTTAGGGAAAAAGACGGGGAGATCAATAATTTGGTTTAGGTTTACTTGAGAGGAAACTTTGGGCAAAAAGGATGGATTAGTACGGAGGGATACCCTATCTTTGTGAAACACTAAGTAAGGAGGACGACTGCACAGAGCATGGAGTTCAGATACCCTTTTCGCTGAAGTTATAGCTACTAGAAAAAGTGTCTTCCAAGAAAGCAACTTCAGAGAACATGAAGCTGCCTGTTCGAAGGGGGGAAGGATTAAGGATGCCAGAACCAAGTTCAAATCCCATTGAGGCGGGGGATCTTTGATTGGAGGTTTGAGAAGAAATCGCCCTTAAAAGGCTTTACAGAGTTTGTGAGCCATGATGCTAGACTCCGAGACACCAACATGAAAATTAGATATGGCAGCCAATTGAACTCTAATGGTAGATGCAGATGATCCTAAATGAAAGAGTTCTGCTAGAAAATCTAGAATAGACTGGATAGGTGCTGTAAAGGGATCTATGTTTTTTGATGTTGCCCAAAAGGAGAAGCGTTTCCATTTGCTACTATAAATCTTCCGGGTAGAAGATTTATGAGAGGCTATCAAGATATCTTGGACCGAGTGAGATATTGAGGAAAGCCTGGCTAAGGTTGGAATCGGAGAAACCATGCTGTGAGGTTTAGAGAAAGCAGGGATTGGTGCAGCTGACCCGATTGGTGGGTTATCAGATCTGGTACTGGGTCCAGATGCCAAGGCTGCTCCAAAAGGTAACTATGAAGAAACGGAAACCATATCTGTCAAGGCCAGTAAGGGCAATGAGGATCATTGTCACTCTCAAGGCGATGGCTTTCTGAATTAGTTGAGATATCAGTGGAAAGGGGGGAAAGGCATACAGAAGTCCACGGGGCCAATCGTGAACTACAGCGTCTCTGGTGGGATGGCCTGGTAACGGGAAGAGAGTGAAGAAGTCATGACACATGCTGTTTTGGGGAGTAGCAAAAAGATCGCAGCAAGGCTGGCCCCATCTTAGGAATACTTCTTCTAGAACTGATTTCTTTAGAGACCACTCGTGGGGCATGAGAATTGCCCTGCTCAATTTGTCTGCAATAAAGTACAGTTTTGTACCTACCATAAATGTAGATGTTCGAAGATCCACATTGCTGCAGTCCTTACACTTGGGTAGTCCGCTGTCCTCGGTCGGCCCGAATATCAAAGTATTAGGCTGACGTCGGTCAAGGCGCTTAAGACTGACATCAGGACGTCAGGGTACAAATGCGCATGACCGACGTCATATCCTCAGTCTTTTCTTGCCCCAGATGTCAGAAGACCCTAAAAGGAAAGGTCAAAACCAAAAGACAGCAAAAAACAACCAACCACCCTTGCACTAATCATATGTACAATATATACAATATCCTTAATATTTACAACCCAAACCACACAACCGCCTCTAACTACAGAGGGGAAGGAGGGAGGGTAAATTGGACTGCAGCAATGTGGATCTTCGAACATCTACATTTATGGTAGGTACAAAACTGTACTATGTTCTTCATCTCACATTGCTGCAGTCCTTACACTTGGGTAGAATCCCAAAGCAGAGGTAAGGGAGGATGGCAAAGCTATAAAGCAGTAGGAGCTGCTAAAATGCCCTGTAAAATAGCAGTGGCAAAACCAGCCCTAGATTTAGAGTAAAGTGGAAGGTGGTAATGCTTAGAGAAAGTATGCACTGAACTCCAAGTAGCTGCCTCCAAAATATCTGTAGTTGCCACCCCCCTTAAAAAAGCTGTAGAAGTGGCAGTAGCCCTAGTGGAATGAGGCCTAATCCCAGCTGGAATCTCCTTACCATGATGGGAATAACAGAAAGCAATACAAAACCCAATCCACTTAGAAATAGTTTGTTTTGACACAGGCTTGCCCTGAGAACCCAAAGCAAATGAAACAAATAACTGCTGAGACTGCCTGAACCCTTTAGTTCTGCTCAAATAATATTGTAACTGCCTGTGTATATCCAAAGTGTGCAAAATCTTTTCCCCTTTATTTTGCTTGTTTGCATAAAAAGTAGGCAAATGAATAGTTTGGTTTAAAGCCACACTAGAAACCACTTTAGGCATAAAGGAAGGATTAGTACGCAAAGATACCCTATCCTTATGGAAAATTAAGAAAGGCTCAACTGCCATAAGGGCCTGTAATTCAGAAACCCTTCTCGCAGAGGTAATGGCCAACAAAAAAGCAGTCTTCCATGATAAATATTTCAACTCGGCAGTAGCTGCAGGCTCAAAAGGTTGTAGAGTGAGTTTCTCCAACACAAAATTGAGATCCCAAGCAGGAGTAGGAGCTCTACGTGGGGGTCTTATATTCTTTGCCCCTCTAAGGAATTGCTTAAACAAAGGATGAGAAAACAATGGTGGGTCACAGTCATAGTGAGCAGAAATTGCTGCAGCATGAACCTTAACAGAAGAGAAGGACAACCCTTTGTCCAGTAACTCAGTAAGATATTGAAGAGCCACACTCAAATTAGGCTTAGAAACATCAAATTCCTTTGCTGTACTCCAAAATAAAAATCTCTTCCATTTATCTGCGTACACTTTCCTTGTACTAGGTCTTCTGGCCTCCAAAATAACATTCAAAACTTGCTGTGGCAGCTGAGACCCTCCAGGGTTTAAAACAGAATATGCCAGGTTGTTAGGTGAAGAGAGTGAAGTTTGACATTGAGTAAATGACTGTTCTCCTGAGACAGCAGGTGTGGAATTAAAGGCAAAGGCCATGGAGGCTCCCGTACCAGACTTTTCAGTAATGGGTACCAGTGCTGTCGAGGCCAATCTGGAGCTATTAAAATCATCTTTGGCTTGTCCTGTCTGACCTTTAGGAGTACCTTTGGGAGGAGAGGCAGAGGTGGAAAGGCATACACATGAAGATTGCTCCAATTGAAAGAAAGAGCATCCACTTTCCAAGCTGTGGGATGAAACCTTTTTGTGCAAAACTTTGGCAGCTGGTAGTTTAGTGGAGAAGCGAACAGATCTATGTCTGGAGTTCCCCATGACACTGTCAATTTCTGAAATACATGAGGATCCAATTTCCACTCGTGGGGATCCATAATCCGTCTGCTCAACACATCTGCTAAGGAGTTCTGTGCTCCCGGCAGAAACCTTGCCTGAAGATTTAGCTGTAAACTGAGAGCAGTCTCCCACAAAATCATTGCTTGTCTGCATAGAGGATAAGAATGTGTTCCCCCTTGCTTGTTGATGTACCACATGACAGTTGTGTTGTCTGTTAGAATCAACACCTGCCCTGGAAGAAGTAAATCCTTGAAAGCTATTAATGCAAATTGGACTGCTAACATCTCCTTCAAGTTGATATGTAGATGTTGTAGTCTGGCAGGCCACGTGTCTTGTATCCACTTTCCATTTAGATGAGCTCCCCAAGCTTTGTCTGAGGCATCTGTCGTTAGAATCTGACTCGCCTCTGGCCGGGTCACAGAGAGTCCCTTGTTTAGGTGACATTCCTGAGCCCACCACAAAAATTCCTTTTGAATGCAAGGTATTATCTGAATGACAGTGTCCAAATCCTGGCAGTGCTGTGTCCATACATTTTGAGATACCATTGTAGCTTCCTCATATGCAGTTTGGCATTGGGAAGCACCAGAATACAAGATGCCATGAACCCCAAGGCTTGAAGGACTGTCCTTGCAGTCAGCCTGGACTGATGAGACAATTGATGGAAGTAAAGGGAAAGATTCTTTTGTTTGTCCGGGGTCAAAAAGGCCATCTGGGATGCTGTATTCAGTCTCACACCCAGAAAGCACATGTCCTGAGAGGGTACTAGACTGGACTTTATTTCGTTCACAGAATACCCCAGGCATCTTAGCACTGCTATCACATATTGCAAATGATGAAGAAGTTCGTCCTTCCTTGAGCCAGAATCAGGCAATCGTCCAAATAAGGATAGATCTGAATTCCTTTTAGCCTGAAGAAAGCTATTACTGGAGCCAGAACCTTCGTGAACACTCTGGGCGCAGTAGATAAGCCAAAGGGCAATGCAGAGAACTGATAATGAGAAGTCCCAGCCGAAACGCAGATACTTCCTGCAACTTAGCCTGATAGGAACATGAAGGTAAGCATCCTTGAGATCCAGAGTCACCATCCAGTGATCTTTGCCCAGCAGAGGTAAAAGCTGTTGTAACGTCAACATTTTGAACTTGGGAATGTCCAGATAAGTGTTGAGGATAGATAAATCCAAAATTGGTCTCCACGTGTTCCCCTTCTTTGGTACTAGGAACAAGCGAGAATAAAATCCTAGGCCCACTTCTGGCAGAGGGACCGGCTGTATGGCCCCTATTTGAAGCAGCAGAGAAATTTGTTTGTGAGCCTTTATTCTTTGCTGAGGAGGAACGTCTGGCATGCCTTTGAAAGGAGGCAAGGTATGGAAATAAAACTTGTAACCTTGGTGTATGATATCCAATACCCATCTGTCTTGGGTAATTAAACTCCAATTTTCCTTGAAAAGTGCCAACCTTCCTCCCAAAGGTGCTGCCAGACAAGAAGGCTCTGGCAGCTGAAAAGGTAGGTCATTGGGCCTGTTTACGAAAGGACTGGCCCCTGCCCTCACCCAAAGACTGTGCAGGTGAACTCCTGTTCTAGGTCTGAAAGAGCCCTGAGCTCTGCCCCTACCACGTCTAGATCTACCCCTAGACTGTGAATCATAAGAAGGGTACGTCCACCCCTTAGCAGGCCAATTCCTACTAAATTTCGGAGGCTGAACTTGCAAAAAATCTTTAACAGTCTGCATAGACTTAGCCTTGTCTTCCATTTTCTTTAAGACTGCTTCCACAGGTGAACCAAACAACACATCAGACTGTAAAGGAGCATCTAAAATCCTTGTCTTAACATGGTCAGATAAATTCTGATCCCTCAGCCAGGCGTGCCTGCGAAGAACTGACCCAGTGGCAGCCACTCTAGAGGAGGCCTGTACAGCATCAAAACCACATTGTAAAGAGTGCTTACCCACCTGTTCAGAAACATGTACCAAATCTTGTAATTCTTTACACTCAATACCTTCCGCCAGAGCATCAACCTTAGACTTCAATTGAGAAAGAAGATAGTTTTGATATTTCAACATGTGAAACTGGCAATTCAAAGCCCTCATAGCTAAGGTGGAAGAAGTATAGACTTTCTTTCCCCATCTATCCAAAGCCCTGGCCTCTTTATCTGGAGGAACCGGATTTTTTACAACAGAGGCCTTGACACCCTTAGGTCCCTGACTAACAGTTTCTGGGTCTGCCCTAGGACTCTTATAAAGATATTTATGAGCTTCAGGCACCCTGTAATACCTGTCCGGTTTAACAGGAGCAGGAGGCAAAGAATCAGGATTAAGTGAAGCCTCTGCGAACACATCTTCCACAACATCCAGAACAGGTGGTATAGCCAAAGGCCTATGCTGGGGTAAAAGCAAAATTCCCTAAGCCTTTTCCTGGAATCAGAGAAGTCCTGACCTTCCCACTTAAAATGTTCCCTCATGGAATGAAGGGTCTCTGAAAAGAAAAATCCTCTGGAGGAGAAGCAGAAGGAGTAGAATCATCCACATCAGAATCAGAATAAGGAGAATACTCCTGCAAGTCTTCAGCCGAAGACTCTGAAACATCCGAAGCCTGCTCAAAACTCCCCAACTCTGGTTCCACCCTAGGCCTCTTATCAGGAGGGGGCAAAGAACCTCTAATCAAAGTAATTAAATCTTCTGCCATTTTAAGCATGTGCTTCTTGGGCACAGATCCTGAAGAACTAGGAGTGACACCAACAGAAGCTAGACCTGGCCTGCCTCTGGGAGAAGCCTTAGAAACAGAAGGAGAGGGCCTAACCACCCTAGGAAGGGAGGGGAGTACAGTAACCTGAGAAGCCCCTTCAGCCTGACCTGCCTCCTGAGAGGCCACATCCTGCAATATTAAAGTCTCCCCCTGGGACTCCAGAGAAGCCTCCGGCGGAACCACCGGTTCCACTGACGCCTCTAAAGAACCGGCGTCCGGTACGGACGACTCTTCTTGCCTGGGTTTAGCTGCTTTGTCTTTGCGCTTCTTCGAAGAAGCGGGCGTCGGAGCATCCGACGGCATATTATAATTGCACCGCTTCCCGAAGACCAACCTGGCACAATCTAACCTTCGCTTAATAGTGCGCTTATTGAACCTAGCACAAAAGCGACACCCAACAACGTCGTGCTCAGGCCCCAAACAAGGAATACACAAAGTATGATAATCTCTATGCGGTATCTGTTTCCCACAAGAAATACAGTTATTCACTTTTTCTGACATCCGGTAAACCACTGAGGCAAGAAAAAACTAAAATATTCCCCAACGGGGTACTTAGCCAACTTTGACTCGGTCTGAAACTCCGAATTCGAAAAATTTCAGAACGCGAACGGCACTTGCAACGCTGCTTCTGCATCGGACCATGCGGCAAAAAAGACTGAGGATATGACGTCGGTCATGCGCATTTGTACCCTGACGTCCTGATGTCAGTCTTAAGCGCCTTGACCGACGTCAGCCTAATACTTTGATATTCGGGCCGACCGAGGACAGCGGACTACCCAAGTGTAAGGACTGCAGCAATGTGAGATGAAGAACATCGCTGGATTTCCCGGGAATGTGCGTTGCTATCAGAAAACGCTGAGAAGAGATCGTCCATTGCCAAAGTCTGAGTGCCTCTCAACATAAAGGGTATGATCTGGTTCCGCCTTGTTTGTTGATGTACCACACTATGGACATGTTGTCCATTTGAATTGCAATAGTCCCAGTGGGAAGAGAGTCGTGAAGGGCTTGTAATGCTAAAAGCACTGCTCTCATCTCAAAGACATTTATGTGCAAGTGGCACTCGAAAGGTTGCCACATGCCTTGGACTGTCCTGCCCTGATAATGCCCCCCCCACCCGATCAGGGAGGCGTCTGTTGTCAACGTGGCGACTGAGGGGGGGGAGAGTGAAAGGTCTTCCTCGGAGAAGTTGAGATGATGTGATCCACCAAGACAGGTGATTCTTGCATGATTGAGTTATCAAAATGGTATGGGACATCGGGAGCTGTTGAAAGGACCATTGAGTAAACAGCATCCATTGGAGGATCCTCATGTGAAAGCGAGCCAAGGGCAGAAGGGGAATAGCTGCTGCCATGAGTCCTAACACCTTCAAAACTAATCTGGCTTTGACTTTGTTGCATTGTAAGAGAAGGGAAACTTGTCTTTGAATATCTGACACTCTCTGCTCTGTGAGTCTGGCTGAAAGATTGAGTGTGTTTAAGGTGGCGCCTATAAAGGTAATAGATTGACAAGGCAGATTTTTTGAAATTTATCGAAATGCCTAGAGCTTGGCAAGATTGGATGGTGAAGTCCCTGGATAGAAGAAGCTGATGTCTGGTGGTGGCAGTAAGGAGCCAGTCGTCTAAATATGGAAACACCTGGAATCCTTGACGTCTCAAGTGAGCCACGACCACTGCCATGCATTTGGTAAACACACGGGGGGCTGTAGTGAGACCAAAGGGCAGGGCCCTGAACTGGTAGTGACTGGCTCCCAGCCTGAAGCGGAGATATCTCCTGGAGCATCTGTTCATCTTGATGTGGTAGTACACGTCCTGAAGATCTATCGAGCACATCCAATTGTCCTGACCCAAGAAGGGTAGAATGGACTGAAGCGTGACCATCCGGAATTTTGTTTTCCTGATATACTTGTTTAAGTAGCTGAGATCCAGTATGGGTCTCCAGTCCCCTGTTTTTTTTGGTACCAAAAAGAATTTGGAGTAGATTCTGGATCCTTGCTGGTCTGCTGGGACTGATTGGATAGCTCTTTTTGATAGCAGCTTTGAAATTTCTAATGCTGCTTGTTCCCTTAGACCGGGTGGAACGTCTGGAAGGGATCTTTTGGGTTGGGATGGGATGTGAATAAAGGGAATTTTGTAACCCTCGGATATGATCGACTGTACCCATTTGTCTTGAGTAAGGGAAAGCCAGGCTTTTGGGTACAGGGATAACCTTCCGCAGACTGCCTCCGAAGGTGGACAGCTGGGCAGCCCCTCAGGGATGCTGAAAGAGTTTATCAGAGAACATTTCTCTGCTACCCTGGTTTTTGCGGATCTCCTCTGCCTCTAGGGCGGCATCTATTATTATTCCCCCTCTGCCTCTAGAGGGGAATTGACCTTGTGCATCAGATGAGACTCCCTGGGATTGTTTGCGGAACCACATCTTTCCTCCCCTCTGACCTTTGGGATAGGGTCTAGAAGGGGTAGAAAAACAGACTCCTACGGCAGAGAGAGTCTTACCTTCTACCTCGCACCTGGTCAATGTATCCTTCACCTGTGGACCAAACAAGGATGATCCATCAAAGGGAGAATTGGTGAAGGACGCTTTGAAAGGGTCCGCAAAGTTGCATTGCCGCATCCAGGCGTGACGTCGTAAGGCAACACCTGTGCCTGCGGCTCTACTCGCCCCATCTGCAGCATATGAGACCAGCCGCATGGAGGAGTTAACGATGGAATTCAGGGTTGCCAACTGGAAGTTCATTGTGTCTTTGAACCCCTCAGCTGTAGGATCCTTTATCAGTTCACCCATATCCTTGAGTAAATCTCTCTGGAGATGAGTGAAGTGGCATAAGTAATTCAGCGAACGCATTGAAAAGGTTGCTGATGAGAACATCCGCTTGCCGTACCTGTCCATGGTCCTAGATTCCTTATTAGGAGGATGGACCGAAGGATCGGCTAACTCCTTCTTCGTGGCCGCAGCCACCACCATGGCATCAACAGGGACTCCTCTGGATAAAAAATCTTTATCTCTAGGGGCAGTAATAAATTTAGATGGTCTCCTTGGGGTGGGTTCCACTGAATCAGGAGCCGTCCAAGCCTTCCTTGCCACCATTTCCATAAGGGGGTCAAAGGGAGGGGACACCCAGGAGGTAGAAGGGCGAGAGCCAAACGCCTCAAGATACACTGACTCATCCTCCGAAGGGTTAAGGGCTGGCCATTTCCCCCTCTGTTTGAGGATCTCAGGGATGTCAGCAAAGGAGACATCCTCAGAGGGGGGATCAAGGGGAACCTTCAGATTCCTCTAAGTCAGTGTCAGAGGGGATAGACTCAGGGGAGTCAATGTGCTTCCTCTTGCACTGCCTCTTCCTAGGGGGATCTCCTACCGGGTCAGGAGAGGCCTCGGAAGAGGAGGAAATTCCCAATGGGGAAACTTGAGGAGTTGGCTCTCTGCGGTCTAAGGTAAGGGGGTGAGTAGAAATCACCGCAGGCACTGTAGATGGGGGGGCTGAAGGAGCTGACTGTGGGGCAGACCCTGGTTCTAGCACGCTCTGCATGACCTCAAAGGCACCCCTGTCAGGCAAGGCCAGAGGCCCCCGCTCCAAAGAGACAAGGACCTCCCCTGGCACTGACAGGGACGGCTCCGAAGCCGATGTCGGAGCCGAACTCACCAGCGCCGAAGCCCCGAGAGGGAGAGCGGGGTCGGACAAGGGTCCGATTCCACTTGCCCCCTCGGAGCAGACGAGGGAAGCTCGGCGCCGAGATCCCTCCAAGGAGGAGATCGGAGCAGATGACAGAGCCGAAAGGGAAGGTATCAGATCCGACGCACCGACAGTCATGGCTCCGACAAGCCCTGGCTCCGAACTCAAAGGAGTCGGAGGAGGAATGTATTGGGGAATGGAAATTGCCACTGACTGCGGAGTCGGGCTATGCAGCATTTGGGCCAGTGCCTCGGACTTGAGAAGTCTACTCACTACCTTTTGCAAATCATGGTCAGATAACCTGGAAGACCGTGAGGAATGAGTTTTATGGCTCCATTCAGAAAGAAGAGGGGATCCTGGCGCCGAATGCACGGAGCCGAGAGAGGGGGATCTAGATCTCTTCCTAGACTGTGGCTCTGATAAGAGTATCGGAGCCAACGGAGTTTTATCAGCCGCGGCTCCAGCCAGACCTGAGGTAACAGTATGAGGCTTGGAAACATCGGCTCCGGCCAGAGCCGATGTCGAAGCAGACTTAACCTTTTCAGCAGTCGACTCAGAAACCGGAGCCGACTGTTTGGAAGTTTTAGAAGGCTTCCCCGACACAGACCGAGTCGGGGGGCCTTCAGGCTTTAAGCCGCCCCGCAAGATTAATTTATTCTTGTGTTCCTGCAGGACTCTAGGGCTAAAACCATGACAAACAGCACAAGAGTCCTGCAGGTGCAAAGGTCCCAGGCAATACACACAAGAAGTGTGACCGTCTGTCAGAGACATTTTCTGACAGCACGAGTCACACTTCTTGAAGCCTGAGACCTTAGCGTCTTTTGACATTGTGAAAGGAGTGCCTGACAACAACACAAACACACTACAGACACACCCTCTACCGAAGAAAATTATTAGATTATTAAGGCCAACACAAAGCCACAAACACACATACAATCCCTTAACAAAAAAACTACTAATTTAGTCACACTAAACGACTGGGGGAAGGGAAGGGGCCGAAGGCCTACAAGTTAAGGGAAGAAAAGGAAGGGAATATAGACCCGAAAAACAGGGGTCGATTTATCTAAATATTAATTAAACTAAAAAGGTTATGGTATGAAACAATAGGGGGTTAAGAAATACCTATTACGGTAAAAACTCTCACTAACCTGCCTGAGCCGGTAGAAAAGCACCTCGTCAGCTATAGCGGCAAACGAGATCTGGGTAGTTACCGCCTAGCATTGTGGATACAGGGGAGCCTCGAGCCGGTGGAATTAGCTCTCGAGCTTTAGTATTGGCCGAGTCGGAGCCGAGGATCGGCTCTGAACCCATCCAGCAAGAATGAAGGCGAGATGGACAACTTAACATTCACCTCCGCAAACCCTAACATTGAAGGTGATAATGATATTGCAACTCAGTTTAATGACTATTTCACCTCCTCCATCCAAAAGTTATTCAACAATTTCCCCACTACTACTACTACAAATACTCCCAAAATACAAAACTGTCACCATAAGACCAATGCCCAATTCTCTCAAACCAGTTCCAACTGACCTAATTCGTAAACACCTTGCCAAACTGAAATCCACCACTCTGACTGCTGAGAAATTCCCCACTATTACCTCAGGATTGCAGCCTTTGCCACATCCTACCCTATTTCCATACTCAATAGATCCATAGCTGAATACAGTCACCTCTCTCTGGAAAATTTCTTACTTTGTCCCCCTACATAAAGGTGGTTCCTCGACAACAATTAGCAATTATCGCCCCATAGCTATACTGTATCCCCTATCAAAAATCTTAGATAAATGTGTACACACCCAACTACTGAATCATCTTCTTCAAAATATCCTGCTTGCAAATTCCCAAGCTAAGATCTTCCAATACCACCCTGATGGTTACCAATTGCTTACACAGTTCAGGACAATCTCTTTATTCCTATGCTGTTGCAAAGGCCTGCAACTCTCTACCCCCTGACATTAGATGTCTAAATAGTAAACATACTTTCAAATCCCTACTAAAAGATCTCCTATTCAAAACTTGGACATGTTCCTGTACAGAACCAGGCTAATTTCCTCTTTTCCTGACTTTCATCATCCCTAGATCACAGGTATACTCTGTAGTTTCACAATGCTGAGTACTGTGAACCAGTTGTTTAGGCCACCTTTATAGTTATGATTTCTAGTTTTTCACTCTGTCTATGGAAACTTCTTTTTGAATTTATGTTCAAGCAATTGTATATTTGTTATATTATATCTTAATTGTTTCTCAATATTCTAACTACTGTATCCTGCATCATTTGTAAAACTAACCCGTTAAACAAATGGAGAATAAAAATAAAAATAAAATAAATATAGAACACAGGTGAATGCCAGTGCAGTGCTTCAAGCTCAGCAATATTCTGTGCAGCTGGTTCAGCAGAATTTGTGCATTTCATCAGAAGAAAATGTTCGAAACAATGATGGATGAGTTATTACAACCCTCCAGTTGAGAGGGTTGTGGAATGATATTTTGGGTGAATTGTTGCAGAGCGAGCCAGAAGTGGAAAAGATATTTCATGGGGTGAAATTATGGACAAAATTCAAAGGAATTAGATGTAATTTTTAAAGATTACCACCAGACAAAGAAATCATGTGTCTAGACTGTTAAAAAAAACTGCAGGGAAGGTGATAAGAGATGAACAGAGGAAAATAAATGTTAATAATCAAAGGAAATTCAGAACAAAGAAAAAGAAATGGAGAGGTATGACACTTCGGATAACTTAATAATCCCATTAGGTGTGAATGCTCAGGAGGGTAAGACCTTTTATTCTTATTCATAGAGACACATTTTGTACATTATTTTTCAGGCTGGTTCTGTAAACTTTTTTGTATTGGGAGGGGTATAAGAAAAAAAAACTGCAATACATGGAATTATGTGTTTAAAGCATTTCAAAGAGAAACAAAGAAAATGCACGTTCAAATTTGCACTAAAGTTGAAAAATAGACTTTAGAGAGACATTTAAGCAAACCTTGCTAATGCCCATAACTTCTTTACAAAGTCTGTGATAACAAAGGATAATGGTCTGGGGGATGGGACTGTCACATTGTACTAAAAATGAAGAAAATAATGCCGACATCCCTAGTATGATAAATGTAAAGGGTAACTGAGGTGTTGTAAAAGATTAAAGGAAATGTTACATGTGTGGGGAATAGGTCATGATGCAAAAAATATGAATTGAAATGCTATAAATGTAACAAAATTGGACATTTACAGAGAGAGGTTGTAATCTAGTGAAAAAGGATGAAAAAAGTGAACAGTATATGAACAGAAGAATAGTTCCCATTAAATGATAAAGAGTAAGTATGGAAGAATGATCAGGGTAAAGATAGAGAAAAATTAAAAGATAATATAGAAGAATGCTCTGAAATAAGTGATGAGAAAGATAACTAGAAAACAGTGAAAAGAAAAAAGCATTTTATTGGCAAAAGAATAAGACATTTAAAGGAATCAGTATTAAAAAGAAAGGAAGTGGATAATGCAAACAAGTACTTCAAATTTTCATAATTTCTGCTGAACTACAACATAGACAATGACAACTTTAGAGTACTTTCAGTTAATGTAAATAACATTAAAAATATAAGAATAACCATCCTAAATTGATATAGTAAGTGTGATGTTGACATAGTATTGGAAGATGTAATATTTTTGACAAGAAAGATTACAAATACAGAACTTTGGGGAAGAGAAACAATATGGAACCTAGCAAAGGAACTATGTTCAGGCATAGTTGTACGTGGCAGAAAGTTAATGAGAATATTGAACATAAAATTGATAATGATGGAAAGATCAACTAATGTGCATCTCAGATGGCATAATTATGTATATAGATTTATAGTATTATATGCCTTTGTTATAAGAAAAAAGGAAAATGTCAAAATATTGGATTATGTAGTAATTAATACGAATGTAATATCAATGGGAGAATTTAATTGTGATTTGAGAGGAAAAAGGAATGTTTAAGTCAAAATGTGAATTTAAATATCTGGAATAATTTGTAGACATAGTCAATTTATATAGAAGATGAATATATATATAAATATATATATATATATATATATAAATATATATATATATATATATATATATATATATATATATATAAAACATACTATCAATGATTACATATAATAGACATGGCTTTAAGTAAGGAAAAAAGTAAAGGACTGGGTGATTTAGTGAAGAAAGGAGTGTATTTCTTGAAAGAAATCTGTTAGGAATAATATTTGGGGCAAAAGTGTACACGAACAATGGAATAGGATAAGACATGAAATAAAGGAGCATTGTTTTTAGAAAAATATAAGCTATTGCTTAATGAATATGATTAATTCAGTTACACTGGTAAAAAATACATATTTAGCTAGTCTATGTATGTTACCACTAATCTATGAATTTGAACAGTACAAGTATTTGTTTCTTTTATGTGGGGGTTCAAGATTGAATCCAATGAAGAGTTAAGTCTTATACATGGACAAGAAAGATTGAGGTTTAGGACTAATAAATCAAATTGTTTGTACAACTACTTTGAATTTGTATAACGTTTTGTTTTGGATACATGATAAAAATGAAAAATAGTAAATTTACTTAAGTACACATATAAGCAGCACTGGGGTATGGTAAAATTTTAAAAAATAGGTAAAGTATGTTTAAAGTAATGAAATGTTAAAGAAAACTTCCTATGGAAAATAATTGGTGAAATAGAAAAGAGGAAAGTGCGGTATAAAAATTTGATACAATATGCTAATCCTTGGAATGAACTAGCAAATGAAGTTAAAGCAGTGAAAGTATGAAAAACATGGTGTAATAAGTAGAGTGTCAAGATTTTTATGGATATTAGTGATGAATAAACTACCAGTAAAGGGAAATATGCCATATAAAAACATCAGTGAAAGAGTTTGTATAAATTATAGTAAAGAAACTACAGAACATGCTTTCTTAAAATGTATAAGGGTTACAAAATTGTGAGAAAGATTCTGTAAAGAAACATTCTTTGAAAATATAAAAGAGGTAAATGAAATAGATATGGATATGATGAATGAATATTGTAGCCATAAAAATAAGGCACGTCAGTAAAATAGATAAAAAATTTCATGTTGTATGGACCATTTGGAATGAAAGGCTAAAAGAAATGTTTAGTGTTAACCAGAGACTAGAAGTATTTTTCAGAAAAATTAGATTGTGGTTATGGAAAAAGGACCGTGGGTCAAATAAGAGAATTAAGATTGATGTATAACACAATGAAAAGTAAGATATCTAGGACTGTATGACAGTAACAGAAAGGAGTAGAAATTTGTACACTGTATAGATTTGCAGATATGCAAGTTTGTAAATAGTATTGTACATATTTTGTT
This sequence comes from Protopterus annectens, assembly GCF_019279795.1. Taxonomy (NCBI): domain Eukaryota; kingdom Metazoa; phylum Chordata; order Ceratodontiformes; family Protopteridae; genus Protopterus; species Protopterus annectens. Next base: position 105,042,988 of record NC_056743.1, on the reverse strand, counting down.
TTAATAAAGATTGTAAAAAGAGTGAAGGATAGAGGTTTAACAAAGGAAGAAAGATTGCAAATAGAAAACTTATGGTGATGAGGTATATTTGGAATTTGGGAGAGAAACTTGTTCAGTAATAGTGGTACTATACAGTACAGCAATTCTGATATACTTTGAGTGAGATGAGAACAATTAGCAGCAGCAGACTTAAGATGACAAAATACAGTTTATAGACTTATAGCAGTATATACATATGGATCATAGACAGAGACAGAAAAAGGTTGTTTAAAGACACAAGGCTGTCCAGTGAGTAGTACTTTATTTGTAATAGTTATGAATTGGCTAGAAAAAAATGAAAAAATAAGAAAAGCACATTATATATATATATATATATATATATATATATATATATATATATACAGAGCAATGGTATTAAATATCCCATTATTATATCTTAAGCAGATGATATTCTTATGACTAAGTCAAATGATGGAAGAAGTGATTTTAAGTATAAATAATCGCTTACAAGAAATAGGGATGTCATTAAACTTAGAAAAAATAAGGGATTTGGATAAGAAGAGAAATCAAAATGAATTCAATTTGGAATAAAAAAAATATCAGCATTAGGAATAAAATGTGGTGGAGTGTTCTGGAACTATGGCTAAAAATTTTACAACATTAAGAGAAATTATCATTATATGGAGTAGATATAGATTATATATTAAAGAAAAATGTACCTTTGATTAACTCTATATGGGTGGGTAGAAAAATATTTGCAGCTAGTGTATGTTGCCAAAAGATATAGAAAAATGTTTATTAGACTGATATGCAGATTTGGGGGTCTAGATTTAATCCGATAAAGAGAGTATTATGTATGGATAAAGATGATTGGGGGGTTGTTTTGTTGGACCCTATAGTTTATGCAGCACTTCTGAATGTATATAAGCATTAAGATGGATAAATGGAAGAAAATCGATAAAAGATAAAATATGATAGAGAATGGAATCTAATAAAATCGAATAAGAGTGAGAGATAATGTAGAAAAGAAGAAAAGTATCAAGAAAAAAATGAAAATATGGAATTATAGAGAAAACTGGAAGAAAACAGGAAATTGTGGTGCAAAAACAATGATGGAAAATTGTGTAAATCCATGAGGACATCTAACAGATGAACAAAATAAAAGCTATAAAACAAAGAAAAGCAATGCATGAGGAATGTACAATTCCAATATTTTTATGGGGATTACAAATTAATAGTTTGCTGGTAAAAGGAAATATGCCCTATAAAGTAGTAAATGAAAGGATAGGGATTTTTTGTGGTGAATTAGAAACTGCAGAACATGTCTTTCTGCCATGTAAAAGAGTAAAGTATTATGGGAAAAATAATAGAGAAAAATAAGTAATGGATGCCAACCTCAATTAATTTTAATAATGATTTTATCATCACTAAACCCTCTAATATTTGTAAGCAAAACTTATCTATATCAAACAATGGCCATAAACACAAAAACACAAACACAGTGTTTAAAACAAAAATAAAAAGTCAGTCACATATCCTGCAACTGTGATGAGTTGATCTACCAATGGGTCATATCCTACGGAAACCAGAGAGAGAGGCTCTCCTGATGACTCAGGCCCCAAAGAACAGCAGCAGCCAGGGGTTCTTGATAGATGCAACCATCTCACTTCTCCAACTTGTAAACTATAGACTTCCTTAGTAAACAAGCTCAGTTAATGACAAACTGCATAACCTTCCCAAAAACTTTATGACCAAGCACCACTAGAGTGGTACAATGAAGCAATGCAATATACAGTAAATGGTTCCCAATTAAGCGGCCTGCAAAACTGAACATTCCAGCTAACAAACTGCAAAGTTTAATTACTAACATAGTTTGTTAATGCAGCTTTATCTAGACAACAGTGGTGTGTAAAATAACTGGATGAGACATTTAGCTAGATAAGACATTTTGTATAACTTAAATTTTCCCCATGCAGCACAAAACACTCTATCTGAAGTATTTTTCTATGAGAACAGTGCTTGAAAACAATGCAAATGTTGACAAACACTTATGTCTTCCAACATAAGGCAACTCTGCTTATTTTCTTTGCAAGAAGCATCTTTAAAACATCTTTGGATGAGTGTCATGTCATTTTAATTATTCTCACAATCTGATAGTTTGAGGAATAATTGGTGGAATGCGGGACTACAGCTTTACAATCACTTATGAATATTGATAAAATATGCATTCGTGTTGCAAAACAGTTCATTTACTTTTTATCTCACTTAGGTAAACTATCCTTCCTTGGAAGGTAGAAATAAAGGTCAAAATATTGTTATGAACTCTGGACAATAGGAAGAAATGTGCTATGAACATCTAAACAATAGAAATGTGTAAGATTATTTGTAATAGTGACTATATCAAGACTACATGAGAGTTAATAGATTGAATAAAGGTGTTAGATTATTTTTTTTATTTTACTGTAAAGATGGTAAAGCTTTATCAATATAAGTAATGCTGTCATTTCTACTTTCCATCAAAAATGCACTAACATCTTACTAAACCTTCCAGGGAGATGAATATCTGGTTTTGGTAGTTTTACTGAAAATGTAGGAAAGGTAATCGGTGATGATATTAGAGTTTCTAGCTACTTTACCTTTTTACATTAAAGATACTACAGATACATAAATTATGACTAAAATACTAGATTAGTTTAGATACAAGCATAACAAAAATTTGGCTTATAGGGTCTTGAAACCTTTTTGAGGACATCACCTAAAGCCTGTTATGTTAACTTAGTTTATTTTTGGTTGAGAAAGTTTTTTTTTTCATATTTAATAAACAGATTTTTTTTTTTAATAAATGTCCAGTACAGCTAAAGGGGCTAAGTTTGTCCCTGCTTATGCTAACTTATTTATGAGGATGGTGAAACAGGAGTTTACTTATCGACAATTTTTTGCAACATGAAAAGGTTCATCATTTTACTGATGATATGTGAGAATAAAGGCAACATGAATGAAGGTGTAGAATTTTTAAAAGAACTGAATACAAACCCATATGGGTTGTCATTTACCTATACACCATTTAACATGTGTTTGCTGGGATAGTCCAACTGGGACGGAGAACATTTTCAGCTGAGGCCTGGGGAGAAATCCTCCAGATGCATGTCTTTGGAATGTGGAAAGAAATCGGACCACCTGGAGGAAACCCAGATAATGCAGAGGGGACACATGCAGACTATGTACAGAAGGCACCCCAGATGAGAATTGAACTGGAGAGCCTCTTACTGTGAGGCAACAATGCTAACAGCTACACCATTGCGCCCCCACTACATTTGAGATTTTTTTTTCTAAAGGTTACATTTTTAGGAAATTCAGAAATGAAGGTGGTTTCTAAATTGAATAGGAAGCCTACTGCTTCTAATTCACTTGTACATAATTCTACCCCCCCTTACTAAAGCTTCTGTACCTTAGAGTTACTTAGAATTAGAAGAATTTAGTTCTAGAACAGGCTTTTTGGCAGAAGTTAAGACAATAATGACTTATACTGACAACAGGTACCATAATAACAGTGTTAGAGACTTATAATAAAGTCTTTATTTTGGAAGAGTCGTATGTGTTTTTAAGTGCAATAGAAATATAAGAAAGCTTCTGAAAAAAAAAATCCTTGTTTTAGAATATAGTAACCTTTGTGATATTGTATAGATACTCTAAGTACTAGGCAAGCTGCCCTTGTGGGCCATTTTAAGTATGGCCAGCTTCCCTTTTTCTGCTTGACTTAACCTATCACATTTGATTAAAGATTGGCTTTCCCCATCCCATGGCTGATAATTATATATTACCCCCTAATCAGAATAACTAAGATCATACCATCGATAAATTGAAGAAACACATGCAATGGATAAAACATTTAGGAGCTAGCTTGGTCCTTTAGGAATACAGGAGATAATCCTGGGGAAATTTTCTTTTTTTCCATTCATGGATCCAAGCTGTGCTTCAATGTGGACAGGGATGAACTTTATTTTATGTGGATGTGAAGTGTTTTCCAGAACAATGGTATATCCTGTGAGATGCACCTGTCCCTTCAAACCATTCTGTTGATAAAATTGTGAGATCACACAACTTTTTTGTGAAAGCATTGCAGTTATATATACTTTAAGGTGCCCATTTGTCTTCTATAGATAGGTCAGACTTCTAGACAGCTTAAAATTAGACTGCAGGAACATACTAGGGATATTAAATGCAAAAACTAACTAGTTATGTGGCTAAACATTTCTTTTGTCATCATAACAGTAATAGTAAATTATGTGAAGCTACTACTCTGTAACAGTTAACTTTAAATGAGAGGGAGAGGCAGTATAAGGCATCATTTTGTACAAGAATCTGCTTATTTAAAAACATGATACTTTGCAACCATCCGATTTGAATAATGAATGTACTTGGAAGAGTATTTTATAATGTTATGATGTGTGTTCATGTAAATAGTTTATTTTATATTGTTTTTAGTCTTTTTATTGGATAATTCCAACAACTCAAGTTTTCTCTCATATTTAATTTTTATTAGCTAAATATTTGACTGGCTAACTGTAGCTGAAATGTACCATGATTGTGTTCACAGAAATGCAACAAAATGTGAAGATTATCTGTAAATTTAGCTACATTTGTAAATGTCACATATAAATTAGTGTTTGTTTGTTGGAGCTTTTCTCCCCGGGCCTCCACTGAAAATGGACATATATCCAGTTGGACTAGCCAGGTCAAGAAATGTAAAATAAAATAATCTTTTAACCCCCCCCCCCCATTCTTTACATTCCAGAGAAGATACTAGGGCTACCTAACTCTCCTCCTTAATTGAAAATACTTCTTTCCTACCTTTCCTATGAGGCTTCAGACTCCTCCAGCACTAAATATCCTTCTATCCTGCAGCTTCTTTTTCCTTCCCTACTTCCCCACTACCTCCCAGCTATAACATACAGAGCCCTTTACTTAATCATGCGCCTTCTCAGCTTATCCTCCATTTGTCTCCTGCTCGGAGTTATCTTTCATGATTCTAATAGCTCTCAACATCTCTCCAACTCTATCCCAACCACCTATTCATACTTCCTCCTGGCACCACCCACACATCACACCAAACCTATCTAAATGATGTCAGTCACCTTTATTACACTAAATATAGAAGTATTAACTCCATTTCAATTCAAACGAAAACTAAAGTAAGTAAAAAATACTCTGCAAAAACGAGAATCAAATTAATTCCCCAATGTACTAAAATCCTTTTAGGAGGAGACATTCACCATAATCCTGGCTCCACCTATCACAAAAAAAATTGAGACAATTCTCTTCCACACACTACTATAACCCGACAAGGGTCAATCCTCAACCCAAGTAATTTAACTTTTCCTGCCATAAATGTTTCAAACATAAGAAATAGCACTGTTGAACTACATGCCTGGATTATCCAACATAAACTTAATATTCTTGATGCAGCTGAAACCCGGTTTAAATCTAGTATAAATTATTTCAAAATTATACTTTCCAGGAAAATACCATCCATAATGACTATATAAAGAGGAAAGGTGGTGAAAATGCTTTAATATTTCCCCATGACTAGCACATTCTCCCTTACAGCAAGCCAATAGCAAAATTCAATTCAGCAGAGCTTATTACTTTATTGAAATTAAACAATTATAAACAAATATGTATCACTGTTATTAACATCCCTCCTAGTGACAATACAGCTATACTGGAAGATATCCTACGTTGGATCTCCATAACAATTCCACAAGAAATACTACTAAGTGATGTGAATGTCAGTTGGTTGGACATTAACTCCCCTACATCTAGTGTGAACTTATTTGGTTTCACACAATTAATAGCCCCACACATAATAGCAATACTTCAAAAATTCACTATTAGATTGGATCTTAGTATCAGACCCTAGCAAATACACCACCCCAGGTACAATGTCCAACTGTCTCTGTGATAATTTCCCAATCTATGCAACCAGACACCTCACACATCCACTTAAACTTTTAGTTATGTACTCACCATAACTTCAGATGTTTGGGATCCATCTCGCCTACATTCTGACTGATGGGTTCGGAGCCGATCCCTCGGCTCCGACTCGGCACGCTTATGCCAAAGAGCGAAGTCTCTTATTGGCTGAGCTTACTATATCCCAGGATGCACCACTACCAGTCCCCCAGATCTAGTTTGTCCGCATACATGCACACATGCACGCACTGCTTATATAACATCGTCAGATGAAACAAGATAAAACAGTAGAACTCAAAACCGTTCAATCTCTTCTGATCTCCAAGGCAGGGGAAGGAGGGTGGAAGTGAGATGGATCCCAAACATCTGAAGTTATGGTGAGTACATAACTAAAAGATGTTATGTGATCCTATCTCGCCTACATTCTGACTGATGGGACAGCGTCCTAGCACCTGAATCCTGGGTGGCTCACTGGAAAACACTCCTGAGTACCGTGGAACCAAATGATGCTCGCCCTTTAGATGCCACATCCAATTTATAGTGGGAAATGAAAGTGTGCGGATTGGACCAAGTAGCAGCACAAATCTCCAATATAGCGAGCTTGGAATGAAAAGCTATAGAAGTAGCCATAGCTCTGGTAGAGTGAGCTTTGATAGATGTTGTAAGTTGCTTATTCAAGAAGAATAAGCCTGAGTTATGCAATCTCTAATCCATTTGGAGATAGTAGCTTTTGTGATGGTTTTACCCAATTTATTGTCTGAGAAGGACACAAACAACTGGTCTGACTTACGAAGTTGCTGAGTCCTGTCTAAATAGAAGCGCAATTGCCTGTGAACATCCAATTTATGGAGAGTGTATTCTGCTTCATTGGAGAATTTTGGGAAGAAAACTGGTAGCTCTAGAGACTGTTGGAGACAGAGATTAGAACAGACCTTAGGGACAAAGGATGGATTAGGCCTGAGTGATACTCTATCTTTGTGGAAAATCAAGTACGGTGATTTAATAGACAGGGCTTGAAGCTCTGAAACTCTTCTTGCAGAAGTAATTGCAACTAAGAAGGCAGTTTTCCAAGACAGATATTTTAACTCACATGTAGCAGCCGGTTCGAAGGGGAAGATGTCAATGCACGAAGCACTAAATCTAGATCCCACGGAGGGGCAGGATGAAAAACTGGGGGTCTTAACAGACCCGCACCTTTAATGAAAGTTTTGCTTAGTCTGCTGCTCATCAATGGAGGATCCAAGGACTCGTGAAATTTAGAGATAGCCGCTAGTTGGACTTTAATAGTAGAGACAGAAGATCCTTGATTAAACAGGGATGTTAAGAATTTCAAAACCTCTGGGATAGGAGCAGTGATAGGGTCTAAGCCCCTGAGTTGAGCTCCAGATAGCAAACCTCTTCCACTTACTGAGGTACAATTTCTTAGTGGTGGGTTTGTGGGCGAAGATAAAATGTGAATAACTTCCGGTCTAATGTGTGACTTCTGACTAAAGTCGGAAGTGGAGGAACCAAGCTGTCAACTTCAAGGAGTGAAGGGACTGGTGCTGTTGTCCCGACTGATGAATTAACAGGTCCGAATTATGTCTAAAGTCCACGGATCGTCCACGCATGTTTCTTCAGATAAGGAAACCATACCTGACGAGGCCAGTATGGGGCAATCAGTATCATTGGACCCCAATTGAGAAGCTTTTGAATGACTTTGGAGAAGTGGAATCGGAGGAAAGGCATAAAGTAGCCCTGTTGGCCAAGGTTGTGCTAGAGCATCCATAGCTGGTACTCCTGATGTGGAGTCAAGGAGAAGAACCTTGCACTTGGTGTTCAGTGGAGTTGCAAATAGGTCGCAGCACGGTGTCCCCATCTCCGGAAAACCTGATCTGCTACTGTTTTGTTTAAGGACCACTCGTGAGGGGAGATAATTGTCCTGCTTAATCTGTCTGCCAGTATATTCGATTTTCCCGGAATGTGGGTCGCTACCAAGAAACGGCTGGTAGCTACCATTCCCACACCCTCATGGCCTCTCTGCACAGGGGGTAAGATCTGGTCCCTCCTTGCTTGTTTAGGTACCAGACCACCGACATGTTGTCTGTGTGGATGGCGATTATGCCCTGAGGGAGAAAGCTGTGTAAGGCCTGTAGGGATAGAAGTACCGCCCTCATCTCCAATACATTGATGTGGAGAAGAGTTTCGTCTGGAAGCCAGGATCCCTGAACTAACCTGCCCAGACAATGCCCCCCCCCACCCTGTCTGGGAGGCATCTGTCGTCAGGGTGACCACTGGAGAGGGAATAACAAAGGACTTGCTTGATTTAGAGTGGATCTCTGAAGCCACCAGCGAAGGTCCCGTTTGGATGTTGCTGTAATGATGATGGGATGATTGAGGGAAGGTCCTGAAAGGACCATTGAGTTGACAATAGCCACTGAAGAATCCTCATGTGCAATCTTGCCAGAGGAACTAAAAGAACTGTGGCAGACATTGAACCTAAAACTTGTAGAACCATCCTGGCTGGGGCTTTGGATCTTGAAATCAGAGCTTGAACTTGGCCCTGTAAAGTTTGGATCCTTCGGTAGGAAGAAAACGCATCAATTTTGAGTCTATCTCTGCTCCTATGAACCTTATGCTGAGAGGGCAGCAAGACAGACTTTGACCAATTGAATGTAATCCCCAGGGTAGCACCCAGGAGATGGTGGCTTTGAGGTTGTCCATTAGTAGATGCCTGGTGGTGGCAGTCAGGAGCCAGTCGTCCAGATAGGGAAACACTTGGAATCCAAGACTTCTCAGGTGAGCCGTCACTACTGCCAAACACTTGGTGAACACCCTGGGGCTGTGGTGAGACCAAAGGGCAGTGCACAAAATTGGTAATGACTGACTCCCAGGCTGAAGCGCAGATACCTCCTGGACGCCTGATGTATCGGTATGTGATAATAGGCGTCCTTGAGGTCTATGGAGCACATCCAAACATCCTTCTCCAACAATGGGAGAATGGATTGTAACGTGACCATTCGAATTTGGATTTCGACGGATTGGTTCAGTCTGCTGAGATCAATATTGGTCTCAGGTCCCCTGTCTTTTTGGCACTTAAAAGAACCTGGAGTAATTTCCGGATCCGATCTGGTCTGTGGGGACCGGTTGGATGACTCCTTTTTCTAGCAGCTTTAAAGCTTCTGCGGCTGCAATTTCCCTTTGACTGGGTGGTGGGTCCGGGATTTTTGGACGGTGGGGTGAGTATGTGAATGGGATGGTGTAACCTCCGGCAATGATCCGAAGCACCCATCTGTCCTGAGTGATTGACTCCCAGGCTTTTAGGTGCTTGGCAAAACGACACCCAACTGGCTCCGGAGCAGCACAGCCGGGCAATCCCTCATGATGTGTGGGAGGCTGAAGAGCCACGAAAGGACTCGCGGTCTCCAGAATTGCGGGGCCCTCTGCCGCCTCTGGGATGGCGTCTCCCAGAATAATTTCCCCGTCCTCTGCCTCTGGAAGGGGAATCTTCCTGCTGTTGGGGGAAAAACTTACGTGATTTACGGAACCACATCTTCCCCCCTCCTTTAGCCTTGGGATAAGGCCGAAAGGGAGTGGAATAACGGGCACCTACGGCAGATAAAGTTTTTCCCTCTTGCTCACAGCGGGTAAGGGTGTCTTTAACCTTAGGTCCAAACAAAGAGGACCCATCAAAGGGAGCATCGGCAAAGGAAGACTTGAAGGCCTCCGCAAACTGACACAAGCGGAGCCAGGCTTGTCTCCGTAGAGCCACGCCTGTGCCTGCCGCTCTACCGCCCTTCGGCCGCATAGGAAATGAGCCTCATGGACGAGTTAGAAATTGACGTAAGGATAGCCAACTGAGAGCTAACCGACTGGGCTAGCTGCTCAGGTAGGTTACCCGAGAGGGAATCTGACAGCTCCTTGACCAGATCCCTCTGAAGCCTGGTAAAATGTGCCAAATAATTCAGAGACCTTAAAGTAAAGGCCGCTGAAGTCAGGGTGCGCTTCCGCACCTGTCCATGCTCCTAGACTCCTTATTAGGAGGATGGACAGACGTTGAAGCCTCTGCCACGTCCTGTTGTGTAGCAGATGCCACCACCATGGCATCTACAGCCACGCCTTTAGTGAGGAACTCCTTCTCGGGTGGGGCAGACAAAAATTTATTAGGACGAGAAGGGACTGGTTCCACGGTATCTGGATGTTCCCACGCCCTTCGACAAACTAAATCCAGAAGCTCATCGAAGGGCGGAGACACCCAGGAGGCGGAGGGCTGAGCCCCAAAGGCCTTGAGGAGCACTGACTCATCAGCAGAGGGGGGTTTGGATATCCAGCCGCCTCGTTGTTTGAGGATCTCTAAGATGTCTGCAAATGAGACATCATCCGAGGGCGACTCGACTGGGACCCTCTGCATCATCAAGATCAGTGTCTGATGTAATAGACTCGGGGAGTCCACGTGCTTCCTCTTGCACGATCTCTTCCTTGGGGGTTCCTCCGAAGACAACTCCGAAGAACCCTCAGGAGGAGGGGAACCCCCAATGGGGTTAACCTCAGGCCCAGGGGCTCCGCTGCCTACGGACAGGGGAACTGCCAAAGACCCAGTCTCCACGCCCAGGGAAGGTGCCGGTAAAGCTGGAGAGATGGTCAAGAAGACTTGGCCAAGGCACCCCTCATAGCCCTGAAAGCCGGACCCCCAGAATCCTGGGAGTGTCCGGTCCCCAGAGCCATGATGGCCGACGGAAGTCCCGCAGCCGAAGCACCGAGAGGGAGGCTCGGAACCGAAAGCATAGGTCCCGAAACATCACCCCGGGTCCAGCCGAAGAAGTCCGTGTACCAAACTCGGACCCGAAGGCCTGGTTGGAGTAAGGGTCGGAGCCGACCCTAAGATCTCCACCGGCTCCAACAGCACCTGCTCCGGAGCCGAAGCGGTCGGAGGAGGAATAGCAATGGGATGGGCCTGGGCTATCGGCTCAAGCCAACTGGGTCGGAGCCGAAACAAATTTTTGGAAGACTGGGGACTGGAACAGTCTTTGGAGCACCCTGTCTATATCTGAATCACATCCTCGAAGACCGAGAGGATACTGAACGGGTTCGAGATGGCCTCTCCAACGGCCCCAAAGGGCTAGGGGACCGGCTCGAGGAGACCCGATGACTATCGGCGCCAAGGAATACCCACACTAGATTCCATCGGTGCTGAGGTGGACTTGGCCGAGGAGGAAGTGTCTGAGCGGGCAACCCTTGTCGGCTCCGAGACCAGTGGAGCCGAAGGTGACCCGCCTCGATGCCCCAGACATCGGCTCCGGAACCATAGGAGTCGAGACTGGTGGCATCGAGGCAGACCGTTCGCCTCGGCTCCAAGTCCTTGGAGCCGAAGGAGAAGCCTGCCTATGTCTTTTGGCGGTCGGATCCGACGGACTGGTCGGAGCCCGCCTTTTCTTTTTAGCCGGAGAAGGAGAGGATGCCAAGGCTTCTTCAAAGGAAGGTTTTATTAACCCTTTAAGAATCAGTTTATTTTTCCTCTCCTGGAGGACCCTTGAGGAAAAAGCGTGACATACGCTGCATGACTCCTGTAAGTGTTTTGCACCCAAACAATACACACAGAGCGAGTGATCGTCTGTGATGGACATTTTGAAATTGCATTTGGTGCATTTTTAAAGCCGAAGGCCTGGGATTTTGAGACATTATGGCAAAAAATCAGTAACCTTGACAGAAAAATACACTTACTTTCTGTTTACTAATAGGTTTACAGTTATCGCTTAGATAAAGAAAGCGTCACCAAATACTAAGGGTACTTTGAAACCCTGTAAGGTTGAATGACCGGGAAGGCCCTAGTTGAAGGAGGCCCAAACCAAAACTCAACCCAATCACACAACAAAGTTCTTTTTACAAACTCCAAACACACACAAAGTGTAGAATAGCCGTTAAAACAGCTTTTTAAGACAAGAACAGCAAAATTCTGACAGAAAAAAAGTTAGTAAATTTACTACTCAGCTCAGCCAGCTCGAGACCACGTCTTCGCAGATTAGCGGCAAACGAGATCTGGGGGACTGGTAGTGGTGCATCCTGGGATATAGTAAGCTCAGCCAATAAGAGACTTCACTCTTTGGCATAAGCGTCGAGCCGAGGGATCGGCTCCGAACCCATCAGTCAGAATGTAGGCGAGATAGGATCACATAACATCAGCATGTTTGTTTTTGAGTGCGATCTGGCGTCATGGATTTCAACAATTGTAGTTGGGATACTAATGTATAAAACGGCTACTTGGAATTGCGCCGTCTCCCACGTGGTCTTCTTTACCCTCTGTAGTGTGTCCGGAATCACAGCCTGCTATACGCCTTGCTAGTCTAATACTTTTATTAAAGTTATTTAGTGTAAGTAGCTCCATAGGCGGATATAGCTCTGTAGTCGTTTTAGGTCTGCGTGCATCTCTCTCTCGCAGATGCTGCTTTAAACTTTTATAGCATTTTTTGCTTAAGCAGATGCTGCTCAAAACATATTTTAGTGTTTATTGCTTAAGCGTCTGACCCCAATACCTACCTGAATTAGCCAACTATCCTGAATGTGTACTGCTACCTGAATTTTGTACAGTACATGGGAAAATATATCCCCCTCTCTAAGTGTTTACTCTTGGGGGCCCTGCTTTGTTTGTAAACAATCCTTCTGATCAATCGTTCTTTATTTCCTCACCTGCAGCTAACGTTGGTAACCAGTAAGGCTCTCATTTGCCTAGCTTTACTTATAGGCTTACAGCCTAGGCCAATGACTTTGCATGATTAAATAATTTGTACTTCACTTCCCTGAAACAACCTGCTTATTCTGGAAGTGATATTGGAGTGCAACTTGGTCTTGCGACTAATTGTTTTACCCTGCATCCCTGTCAACAGCCTCCCCCTTTTAAGGTAGACCTGATTTCCTATCTCCTAGTGTATTTGGCACATATTTCCTATGTGCAGCGTTCTGACTACTTAGTTCATATTAGGATAACCACAGTGGGCGACGCAGACTAACTCCAAGTGGCTGTTACCTTGCACATGTACTGAACTGTTTTACCTTGTATATTTACTGAATTGTTTTTTTTTTTTTATTATACTCACCAGAATTTGTTTTTTACTGTGCTGCTATTGTCTTGTTACCTTAACCCTACCTAATTCATATGTTATCTTTCTGATTCCTCCTATCCTGCACTAAAGAACCTGCCTGGTCTTTAAGGACCCCTTTAATCATTTCCCAGCCACTCTAAAGCCTGGCCAAAGTTTCTGCTGCCCAGTGATTTGTTTTCTGACCTGATCCTAATGGACTGGAAAGTATGTCACAACCTAGTCGTAGTTCTCTACATGTATATGCTTAATTTTACACTGTACTGTATATAGGTGGCTGACTGTTTCTGTGCAATTTCTATCCTGTTTCACACAGAGATAGTTTTTAAGCCACTGAGTCAGGTTACCAGCAGCCATACCCGACTCACTATCTGTGTTTCTACTGCCCTTTTCCCATACCCCTATATACCCATTACCTTTTGCTCCCCCGCACAGTTACCTTTATTGTAGTTACCTTGTTGCATTCTGCTTTCTGTCCACTAGGTGGTGCTCCTAGGTAACCTCAGGCTATTACTTCTCCCCCCACTCTTTCCTAACATCTTCTCTGGATCTTGTCTCTAACTGCTCCCCTTGACTAGCTGCTAAACCTCCTGTGTTTGTGTTATCCCTTTCCCTTTACACCCATAGCTCCATTATATCTCTTCTTTCTCCTCTAACTCCTCTACCCATTTCTACCTCCAACCTGCCCAACCAAACTCTACTTGCTACTGACCACCTTCACTGCACCTGGAACCTGCTTCATACCTGATTGTCTTTGCAACCTCTTCCTATACTGGCTGTAACCCACTCCGTTCGCCCTGCGGGCTCCCTCCGCTCCCCTACCCTACCCCCAATTCCCAACCACCCATAGTGGTCCTAAATGTATACTTCACTAACCACTCCCCTCTTATTCTCACCCTATCACAAACCTCTTCATCATTAGGCCTCTCCTCTATCTCTTTCTTTCCTAATTAGTACTAATTACCTCTCTTTTGAACTACTCCCTCACATTTTCTAATCACTCTCTGTACTACTTCCCAATTCTACCTCCTTTATAACCACTACTTATTTCTTATTTGCATAATTTACACCCTGGTCTATCTCCTGAAACACACACTCGTATTTTTTACTTTACCTACTCACAAACTACTCACAACTCATAACTACTTATTACAATGGCCCCAACACACAAAACTATTTTCACAAACATACTACTCTTTACTACCACGATAGCCTCTCTTACTATACCTTACTCACTCACCTTCTTTGAAAATCTTTCTCTACCTGAACAAAGCCATAACTTCCAACAAACTTTTACATCTTATTTCATCTATTCCCTTAAACATAACCTGTACCTCCAATTATATACTACCAAAATATCACAGAGCAACCCATGTTACTTACTTCACTTTCAAAAAGAATTTTAATAATTTCTACAAAATCCATAAATTTCTACTATATCCCCAGCAACACCCCCTCCTAGATGGTGATATTCATCCAAACCCTGGCCCCAATACTGACTATACCTATAACCTTAACAATGTAACATTGCCTGTGAATTCTACATTAACTAAACCACCTAACTCTATCCTGATAGCTCACCTTAACATTAGAAGCATCAACAATAAAATTTCCCATCTGCATGCACTCCTTGAGGTGCAGTCATTTGATATTCTATGTCTTACAGAAACATGGCTAAAACCAACTACTCTAGACCAGGAAATTAGCCCTCCTGGCTATAACATCTTCAGATGTGACCGTAAAACCAAAAAAGGTGGAGGTATAGCCATTCTCTATATATCTACTCTCCAAATTTCTCCTTTTAATTTGCTACCATCATTAGATACCAAATCTGAAATCCTGACTATCAAACTCCAAATCAATAACTCCAAATCTATCTATCTAATTTGTATCCATCTCCCCCCTGGTAACAATACCAATACTCTTGAAAACTTACTTAGTTACCTCTCTACCCAATTACCACAGGAGACCATTGTACTGGGTGACTAACATTGACTGGTCCACCTGTAGTTCCCCTAAACCTACTAATCACGTAAATCTCTTTGGATTCTCACAATTAATAACCACTCCTACTAGAATCCACAAACCTAGTAGTAAGGAAACTACTCTTGACTGGATCCTTATTAACAGCCACCCTGAAATCTATACTCCAGGAACACTACCCGATGATATCAGCGACCATATGCTTACCTACATTATTAGACAAAAAGTCCACATCCCAAATAACCTTAATCTTAAAACCCTCCTGCTCAAAAAAACTCTATAATCCAGATAGCTTCCTACATGAACTGCAAGCTTGTGACTGGTCACCACTGACCCATCTTGAACTTGATGAGGCTGTAACCTACTTTAACAATACCTACTTTAACAATACCTTTCTTCAAATCCTAGATTTCAATGCACCTTATCGCTCTATTAGAATAAGAACCAAATCTGCCCCATGGCTCACAAAACAAACTAGGCAAAAGATGCTCCTCAGAAATAAAATCTGGGCTAAATGGAGAGCCACCAAATGTCCATCAGATCACCTCCACTTTAAACAGTTAAGAAATGCCACCAAGAACGATATTCTTAGAGACAAAAAAAACTTCTACCTTCATCTCCAACAAACTAGCCAACATACTCCACAAAAATTTTGGTCAGGGATAAACAAACTTCTTCAGCCAGGTCACTCTACTAGTCCGGCCCCAGCAGGTTTTAATCACAATAACTCCAACCAGATCCCCAAAGCTTTTAATAACTACTTTACAGAAGCCATTCAAACACTAGCCAACTCTTTACCACCTTTTACTGCTTCCCCACTAAACACCTCCAAGACTTCATCTCCTACCTTTCAAATACAACCTGTACCTACATCTTTCATCTGTAAGCTACTTCAAAAACTGAAACCTTGCACCCCTTCTGCTGACCGTCTCCCATCTAAATACCTACAAATTGCCACAAAAGCCATAGGCTATCCCATCTCTCTCCTTATTAACAGAACTATCTCAGAAGGCAAAATCCCTACCATATGGAAAGTATCCCACATCATCCCTTTACATAAAGGTGGATCTTCTATTGAGCTTTCTAACTATCGACCTATTGCCTTACTCTCCCCATTAGCTAAGATAATGGAAAAATGTATTCACAAACAATTACTTAACCACCTACTACAATATGGCTCCATCCTAGACTGGATCCTGGTGTCACACCCTAACAGAACTACCATATCTGGTGTCACTCCCGACCCACTAGGAGACCACCTCCCTGCCTTCACCCATAGAACTACTTCCTCTTCCCCATTCTCCCATAAACTCCTACATACTCGCAATTTATCTAACTTTAACCCCTCTACCTTATCTGACTCCCTCAAAGCCACCAACTGTAACCCACTAAAAACACTACCCCTAGATGAAGCCGTTGATTTCTCCAACTCCAAATTCCTTACTATCCTAAACTCCCTAGCTCCAATACGAACTAAAAGAGTTAAAGCCAAGACTGCCCCCTGGCTAACTAAAGAAACAAAGAAAATCATGCAACAAAGAGATAAATTCTGGAAAAGCTATCTCCATCATAAGCAACCTGTATTCTTACTTAAATATAAACAACTACGAAACCAAGCCAAAAAACAAGTTATAATAGATAAAAAGTCCTACTACAACCATCTACAAATAAATCATGCTAAAAACCCCAAACAGTTCTGGAACTCCATTAACTCTCTCCTTAAACCTGGCACAACCAACAACCCCTGCCCTGATACCAGCAAATCTGACCAAGACATTGCCAAACTATTCAATACCTTTTTCACCTCTACTATTGCCGAGCTAACCAAAACCTTCCCAAACAACCCCCCACCCTCCCCTGCCCAAGTTTCCTCCAACACACCTCTCTCAACTCCTCTCTCTGAACTTGAACCTGTGTCTACCTACCTCATAAAAAAACTCCTATCCAAACTCAAACCTTGCACCAATGCCCCTGACAATATCCCCTCCTCCTCCTTAAAAATTGCCTCCGAAAGTACTGCTCTCCCCATCAGCATCCTGATAAATAGATCATTACTCGAATCCTATGTACCCAAACTATGGTGGTCTGCTTTCATCCTTCCACTCCATAAAGGTGGCAAAAACTATAATTACTCCACCTTCCGCCCCATAGCCATCCTCTCACCCATCTCAAAAATTCTTGAAAAATGCATTCACCTGCAACTCATGCCATTCCTAACCAAACACCAACTGCTCTCTCCTACCCAGCACGGCTTCTGCCCTGGACATAATACCAACACAGCCCTTATCTCCTTCCTACACTCTGTCAATTCAGCTCGAGACTCTGGGAATCTTGTTTCATCAGACCTATTAGACTTATCTAAAGCTTTCGATACTATCTCCCACTCCCATCTACTAAACCATCTCTCTAACCTTAACATCTCCCCAAAAACTATAACCTAGTTCTCCAGCTACCTTTCAGACAGGTCCCAAGCTGTAAAATGGGGCCAAGCCTCCTCCAGCTTCCTTCCTACCCCCACAGGAGTTCCCCAAGGGTCCATACTTGGCCCTCTGCTATTCAACATCTTCGTAAACGACTTCCACAAAGCTATTCCCAATACCAAAATTGTCCAATATACAGACGACTCTACTTTGATCTGCTATGCCCCTAACCTTACAGAACTCAAATCTCTAACCCAAACCGCCTTCTCAACCACTGAAAAATGGATGCACCAAAACCACCTCTCACTAAATGCTAACAAAACTAAGATTCTCCTATTCACTCACTCTAAATCCACCCCCTCTGTCAAAAACCCATTTCAAATTACAAGCCTTAACAACTCCATCATTGACATCATTCCCTCTGCAAAACTCCTAGGGGTCACCATTGATGAACACTTAAAATTCAATACCCACATCCAACTTAACATTAAAAAAACCCACATAAAACCTGGCCTACTATACAGAAATAATCAATTTCTCTCCCCCTCTGCTAGACAGACCTTGGCCGCTACCTATCTCCTCCCATCTCTTCTATATGGGGCTCCTCTACTTACAAATCTATCATCCACCCTAACCACCAAACTGGAAATATGCTACAATAAAATCTCCAAATTCGCCACCAAGTCAAATTCCCTCTCTCATCACTGCACCTCCCTTCAAACTTTAAATTGGCTTGAACTCCCTAATCAACTAGACTACCTCTAAATTGTCTCAGCGCACAAACTTATATTCCAACCTAGCAGCTGCCCTGCACTATCAAATATTCTTCAACCTTATACCCCCCCAGACCCCTCAGATCTTCCCACCAAAATCTTATTTCCGTCCACAAACCTAAGCGCCCAGCTGGTCAGCTTCTAATCTCCTTTACCCTAGCTAAAAAATGGAATGCCCTGCCCACTACACTAAAGACGTGTGACAACCTACACTCCTTCAAAACTCAACTCCACTGCCACCTGCAAACTCAAAGACAATGTAACTGTACTCTTCATTCTATACCTCCTAAACTCCCCTCCTCCTTCTCTCCTGGCTAAACTTCAAACCCCTCTATTCTGCCGCTTACTCGCACATTATTATAACTAACAAACCTTTTTCTTTTCTTTTTCTTTTATTCAACCTATGTTCTATGCCTTTCACCCTCCAGACAATTCCTCTTGAAAATCCTAATAGCGTGTTTTTTAAATGAATTCATACATGTTTTTCTAACTGTTTTGTGGAATTCCCACCTATTTTTGATTGTAATAATAGTTCAGTGTATTTTACTATTATCTTTCATTATGTGATTTACCATTGTACTGTGGAGCTTTTCTCCCCGGGCCTCCACTGAAAACGGGCTCTCGAGCCCAGTGGACCTCCCCGGTCACCAAACTGAAATAAATAATATAAATAACCTACTAGCCAACTGCCAACATGGCTTCTGACCATTCCATAGCACAACAACTGCCCTACTATCCTTCACCGACTCTATAAATAAAAATAGTAACAATAACTCTTTTTCCTCTGCACTTTTTATTGACCTGTCAAAAGCCATTGATATGGTTAACCATAACCTACTTCTAGATAAACTAAAGGCCCATACTCTTGATCCACAAGCATTAAAATGGTTTAGGTTGTATCTGGAAAATAGACAGCAAGCAGTTATTTGGGATAACAATCTGTCTACATTACTTCCAGTAAATATTGGGGTACCCCAAAGCTCTATCTTAGGTCCCCTTCTTTTTTCCATATTTATTAACGATCTGCACATGAACATACCTCAAGCCACCTGCATTCAATATGCAGATGACTCCACCTTAATCTGTACAACTAAGAACATAGCATCTCTCCAGTCCCTCACCCAAACTGTTTTTCATAATGTTGAAAACTGGTTCATGCAACATTTAAATTGATTTAAACTGTGTATGAAGGAGTGTTGAAGGAATTTTTATCTGAAGTTATTCTGCTCTTCAGTAACTTGAACTAAAGCTAGTGTTGGCTGAATTTTGTTATTTGCTAGTAATTACAGGTGTGGGGGTAGCCACATTCTTTGATTTCCTGTCCTTGCATATTTAAACTGGTGCATGTGAAATAATTCCTGCTTTAAAACTTCAGCTTGGCCAGCTAAAAACTTGGTTATATTCAACTGGACGTATAAGAGAATTTAAGTACCTTTTTCTGCACTTTTTTTTTTAAAAATACAGTATTTAAATTGATTTAAACTGTGTATGAAGGAGTGTTGAAGGAATTTTTATCTGAAGTTATTCTGCTCTTCAGTTATCTTAGTGGCATTGAAACTGCCCCTCAGCCTGCCTCTGGGCCCATCTCATTTGCTCACTCAACTGAGTGCAGTGAGATCATATTCTGATTTCAGGCACTCCTACTGTGTACAAAGAGAGCATCTGGGAAATAGAAAAAAAAAAAAAAAATTAAGCTTATTTACTGCCTTTCTTGTTAAGTGGTACAGACTATTTGTAGGCTTCTGAGCCCCCAAGCCCTTCTGTGTTTGGGGAAGCCTTCTAGCTTGTTTATTTCTTATAACTAGCCAGTTTTCTAGTTTCAGCACTCAAATCTGTTTCTTTGATCTCAGCACTTGTTCAGAAAAAAAAAAAAAAAAAAAATTTCATCTGCTTTTACTGTACTTGTGTTTTTACCTACTTCTTTTTACTTTTGCATCATCTTAAAATACTCAATTGTATTTATTACTGCTTGGTGTAACTCATTCTAAGCCTTTGGTTTAAACACTTGGGCTTCGGACCAGTTAGTTGTTTTGCACTGAGAGGGTTTGTGGTCTGCACTGTTGTGGCAGAACAGGTAGCTTACATCCTTCTAGGTTGAGAACTGCTGATTGAGGGCTCAGTGTCTGTTATTCTAAAAGTGTATTAATTCTGGTTTAAGCACTTGGGCTTTCAAGCCAGTTATTTTACATTAAGAGGGTTCGTGGTCTGCACTCTTGTGGGAGGAGAGGCTGGACTCTGCCCTTCTGAGCTGGGAATTTCTGGTTAAAGGCTTATAGTGCATGCATATCTGAACTGTTCCTTACTGAAGTTGGTGCCTTGTTTGCTGTGGCATAGACTGGATTCGGGTCTGCTGGATCTAGCTTTGTTTGTGTAACTTGAGCACTAATCCAGACATTCTCTAAAGTATTCAATGGTATTTATTACTGCTTGGTTGTAACTTGATTAAAGTGTAGCTATCATTCAAGTCTTTTGGATTAAGCACTTGGGCTTCAGAACAGTTGTTTTACATTAGGAAGGTTTGTGGCAAGCACTGTGGTGGCAGGACAGGTAGCTTTCATCCTTCTAAGTTGGGAACTGCTGATTGAGAGCCCAGTGTCCAAGTGTATTAGTTCTGGTTTAGGCACTTGGGCTTCAGGCCAGTTATTTTACATTAAGAAGGTTCGTGGTCTGCACTCTTGTGGGAGAAGAGGCTGGACTCTGCCCTTCTGAGCTGGGAATTTTCTGGTTAAAGGTTTATAGTGCCTGAATATTTGAACTGTATCTTACTGAAATTGGTTCACCTTGTTTGCTCTAGCATAGACTAGATCCAGGCCTACTGAATCTAGCTTTGTTTATATGCTTGTTGTTTGTTTGCTTGTTATTTTCCTGGAAGCTAATTCCACCTAATACACAACTTCTCAGCGCTTCTGTGGATCACTAGTGATATCTGCATTGCTTACTGTACTTATTTCCTTGTTTCACTTGAAAGAAAGTTACTGTTTGTCATTTTGCATTTAGTTACTTGTAACACATTGCACTCAAGTTACCTGGCACTTGCTCACTAAAGCAATTATATAAGTCAGCACTAAAAATTAAAAGCACTACACCCTCACTCCCCACTGGCCCTTGTTTTCAATTAAGGATTTCCCAATATTATTCTAGCATGTCCAAAGGTCAGTTGTCAATCTCCTCTCCGGTCCAGCTGGTGAATCTGGGAATCTTGAGGCAATGTTATAACTGCCTCATGTACACAGACAACCCTCTCCTCCTCCCACATAACACAAATACTTGAGAGATGCAGCTATTTAGCCAAACTGGAGGCTGAGCTCTCTCAACTCAGGACTGGCAAGACCAGACAGGAGGAGAAGGCAACTACACACACCACAAAACCAGCCTCACATAATGCTACCACTCCACTGAATCAAACACATAAACACACAAAGACATACTCGGAGGCTCTGAGTAAAATTTACCTAAACAGCAGAGGCCTCCAAAGCAGACACCCAAACAACTGCTACCTCAAGACACCCCACAAGCAACACATAAACCACAAAAGCAGTGTGCAAAGCAGTCACAGCCCTTAAGGCCAAATACAACACCAAACATACTTGTCATAGGTGACTCCATAGTCAGACACACTGACGTCCCACTCACCAGGCTGAACAAGGAGAGGGTCACAGTAAGCTGCCTAACGGGCGCTAGAATCCGCCACATAACACAAGCACTCGGGTCACTCCATGGCAAGTACAAATATGACACAGTCATTGTCCATGCTGGTGTGAACGACCTGAGACGTACCTCCCTGGACTACATGAAAAGAGACATAGAGGAGCTCTCTGATTATGTAGCCCAGGCAGGTATGACCCTAACCCTGAGCAGTATCCTTCCTTCACTAAGAATGATGCCACAATATAGAGACAAGATGATCAGCTTTAACAATTGGCTTAATGTCTGGTGTCATTCAAAGTGGATCCAGTGTCTGTCTGCCTGGGATGACATGCTTGACAAGCCACGCTGTTGCAAGGGACGGCTTGCACCTGTCACCCTGGGATTCCGGATATTGGCTAAGGCTCTTGCCACCCCCATAGTGCCTTTTTAGGCAAGGCTCAAATTCTAAACCTACCACCCTAGAAAACAAAAATGGGAAGAAACTGAGGGTAATGCTGCTCAATGCCAGAAGTCTAAATCTCAAAATGCACGCACTCGAGGCCCTTCTCAGTATGGAGAACATCGATGTCTGTGCTGTAACTGAAACCTGGTTCAAGGCTCCTGAGAGCACCCGGCACTATTAGGTTTTACCTCATATCATGCCCGCCCCAAAACCCGGACCACACCACAAAAGGAGGGGTGTATCCATATTCATAAAGGATACTCACACCTCCAGGTTGGTGGCAACGCATTCTCGGAAACCATCCAGGTGCAACTAACCATAGGCAAAACTGCTCTACAAATTGTAGCATGCTAGAGGCCACCCTCTCAAACTCAGGAACCCCACACAGCCTTCCTGAAGACACTGGAGGGTATAAATGTATCTCCAAACACCATCATATTGGGTGACTTCAACTACCCGAATATAGACTGGGAACATTACTCAAGCCCTAACTTTCTAGCCCAACGGTTCCTGGAGTTCATAAATTCAAATGCCATGGAACAGCTAGTCACTGTTCCCACGAGAGGAGAAAATATACTAGATCTCATTGTCACAAACATGGGGACAAAATGCTCCACACGAAGTATATCCCTCATTGGTGAGATCTGATCATAAACTAATCTCACTGGAAATCCACATCCCGCCCCCACCCTAAGCAAAAAAGACCACAGTGAAGAACTTCTCTAAAGCAAACTTCACACTACTCAAGACTGGTGTGGTATCCTTCAAGGCCCCTGAGCCAGAGGAAACCACAACCCAAGCTGCGGAAGCCCTTACAAATGCCTTCTATGAACACCTCCAGGACTGCATGGATCAGGTAATCCCAAATAAAACCAAGACTCTTTCCACAAAGGGCAAACGTCCAGTCTGGTGGACCCCAGCCATTAACAAACTTTACAATAAGAGGAGAAAGCTATTACATGATAGAACAAAATCCATAAAAGGGAAGTCACCCTGATCATTATTAGTAAAAAATACGAGCACTCATAAAATCAACTAAGGCCAATTTTGAGAGAAAATTGCCATGGATTCAAAGGACAATCATAAGGCCTTTTTCAGCTATGTTAGGAACCTGGGTGGAAACTCCCAGATATGCTCAGAATTAGTCCAAAATGATACAAAAATCACTGAACCCACAGACATTGCCAACATACTGGCAGACAGGTTCAGTGCAAACTTCACCCCTCTCCCCTAAAGGAGAGATAACTATCCCAGCCGAGTGTAGCCTCCCGGACATCTCAAATGCGCAGGTGAAAGCTGCTCTCTAAAGCTAAAACACAGCATCAATGGGAACGGATGGTGTCCCGGCTGTGTGCTACACGAGCTAAATGAGGAATTAAACCCGCACATAAGGCAGCTGTTTAATCTCAGCCTTACCACAGGATACGTGCCCAAGGAGTGGCGACGGCAACTGTGGTCCCACTCCACAAAGGCGGTGCCTCACGGACCCTGGTAATTACCGCCCATAAGCTTAACAAGTCTAGTCTGCAAAGCTATGGAGAGGATCATAATGGAGCTCATAAACAAAGATATAGGGGACTTGCAGACATTGGACCCGACCCAGTTTGGCTTTGTCAAGGGAAGATCATGCCTTTTGAACTTGGTTGACTTCTTCAAACAGTCACCAAGGCCATTGATGAGGGAAAGGCAGTCCATACAGCCTACCTTGACCTTGCAAAGGCTTCGACACAATACCCCACTCGGGTATTGTAGAAAACTTACCAGCTTAAATGTAAACCCATATGTCACAAGATGGGTTGCAAACTGGCTTAAGGACAGAACCCACAGGGTTAGAGTTGCTAGCGCTGTGTCAGACTCCAAGCCGGTCACAAGTGGTGTCCCACAGGGCTCGGTCCTTGGCCCCTATTGTTTGGCATCTACTTCTCAGAAGTACAGGCCAACATGGGAGGACTTTGGCTGACAAAGTTTGCAGGCGACTGCAAACTGGGCCATAGTGGAAAGTGCATCGGACACGGATATCCTTCAGAAGGGACTCACGGAAACAGATAGCTGGTGCCAGAGCCATGGCCTGAAGTTAAACGCCAAAAAATGTATAGTCATACCCTTCGGGAAAAACAAGGTAACCCCAAGCTACCATATAGGTGGCAATCCACTAAGCACAGAAGAGGTTATCAGGGACCTGGGGACCCAGGTTGACAGTGGCCTTTCTTTGACACTCACATTGCTAAAGTGGTTAGAAAGACCTTCTACATTGCCCACCTGATCATGAAGGGATTCACATCCAGATCTAGTGAGGTCATTGTTCCCTGTACTCTTCACTTATCAGACCAATGATCGAGTACAATGCCCCATTCGGGATGTATCTCACCCGACATCTGCAGCAATTGGAGAGACCCCAAAAGTTCCTCACCAAAAGGATAAAGGGACTCCAAAATCTGTCATATGCTGCCAGATTGAAGAAACTCCAGCTCTATTCAGTCGCATACCGTCTGCTCAGAGGTGACATGTGCCTGACATACAAGGCCATGTCCAACCCGGAATTAATGGACATGCTCCACCTCAAAAAATCCAAATCCACCAAAACCACTAGAGCAAGCGACTTAAACCTTAGCACGGATATAAATAGGACGTGCTGGAGGGATAGATTTATCACTCAGAGACTCCCTATGCTGTGGAATAAAATCCCGGTCCATGTGAGGCAGAGCACCTCGCTGACTCTGTTCAAGAGAAATCTAGACCTGTGGATGGGAGATCGTAGGTTTACCCCAGGAATCATCTCTGTGTCACTGCTGGACAGAGGCACAACAAACTAATGGGCACAGTATTTTTTCATATAAGGGGTGGCGTAAGCCACAATAATTTGGGCTAGGCTTATAAATGCCTTAGGGCAGATAGCCTAGTATAAACCTATGAACCTATGAACCTACCTCCTCCTAAACCCCAAAAAAACAAAACTACTGCTATTTTCTCCAACTCTTAAATCACCTAAAGCATTCTTCTCTATAACCTCTAACAATGCTACCAACATAACCCCAGATACTACAACCCGCCTACTAGGTGTAACAATTGATAATTGTCTCAACTATGATGACCACATCAACTCCACATTAAAATCAGTTAACAAAAAACTTGGTACCCTCTATAGAATTAAACCCTTCCTTACCCCTTCTGCCAGGAAAACTATTGCCCAGACCCACCTAATTTCTACCCTTTTCTATGCCTCTGCTATATATACTAACCTATCTAAAAACAACCTCTCCAAACTTTCCACCTGTTATAACAACATAGCTAGATTCATCACATGCTCCCCCTTTAAAACTCACCACTGCCTCAACCTCAAAAAACTTGAATGGCTAGAACTGCAGAACCATATACTCTATCAACAATTACTTATCACTCAAAAGACCCTATACCACCCCAACAACACACCTATCCTCACTAATATGATTATACCATACAAAAATCTGACTACACTGCGCTCTGCTAATAAGCTCCTAGTTTCCTCGATTAAATCCAACAACAAAGCTGGTGACTCTCTCTTCACAAGCACAGCAGGTAAAAACTGGAATCAGCTTCCTTCTGAATTATCAACCCTTGCTTCCACTTCTTTATTTAAAAAACATCTTAAAGAATATCTTAAAACTCATTGGCTTTGTCCTTGTGCTAACCCAGACTGATATATTTTTCCCCTTCCTGCTCTTACCCCTATCCATATTCCTCTAACCTATGCCTCCAAATCTAGTTACTACTCTTTTCTTTATTGTAAGAGAATAAAATATAAGGGTTTTACTCTCTTATTTGGTATTGCTCATACCTACCATTGTGTTTAGTACAATTTTTTAGTATAATTTTTAGTATAACTTTTATTGCTTAAAATTTTATTATTATAATTTTTCTTCTGACCAATGCTACCTCTGCATTATGATTTTCAATGCCTTTTATATATTGTTAACTTTGTCACTGTTCATGCTTGCAGCTTTTCTCCCCGGGCCTCTACTGAAAATGGACATATATCCAGTTAGACTAGCCCGGTCAACAAATGTAAAATAAAATAAATAAATAAAATAAATATTTACAAAACACACAACCATTCTAGGTTTAACCCAGAAATGGCCATTACTATCCAATCATCTATAAACTTGAACTCCCTATAAATCCTCCCCTTACATGATGCTGTAAATGAATTAAATGCAACTTTCCTAAATATCCTAAAAAGCCTTGTACTTCCTAAAAAGAAGATACTAAAAACAAGTAATGCAATTTGGCTATCCAAAGAGAGTAGTATGCTAATTTCAGGATAAAGACAGCATGGAAAGAATACAAATATAAAGCACCACAACATCTGGAAAATTTCAGGATGCTTCACGATCATACTAAAAAGCAAATTAATGAAGACAAAAAAGCTATACTACAATAACTTTCAGAATAGTAAACAATGCTAAAAACTTCTGGAGAGCCATTAAAGAAATCTTGCATCCCAGTCAAAACTTCAACTCTAAACCCTCTCCCAGTAATTAATCACTTCAAACCACAATACAGCTCAACTATTTACGTATAGCATCTCTAAGCAAGGATTCCTAAAAATTTAATCCTACCTCTGCCCAGCAACCAAGCATCACAACATCCACTTTCACCTTCAGACCTATGCCCCCACATCTTATACAAAACTACTCAAACCATGCTCTACTTCAGCTGATGACCTTTCAAGTGAATACCTTAAAATAGCAGCAGTTAGCATCACCTAACCCTGTCTCAATCCTTATAAATAGGTCAAGTCCAGGAATCCCTCACTCCCTCTCTCTAAAAAAAAGTTGCACATTATCTCTCTGCACAAAGGATGAAATTCAAAAGATATTACTAACTTTAGACCTATAGCAATCATATCCCCCTTTCCAAAATACTTAAAATGTATTCAAAAACAGTTAAACTGTCTCCTGCAGAAACTACTATATCCAACACAACATGGCTTCTGTCCTTCCCATAGTACTAACCCTGCGGTTCTAACCCATATAGTGTCAATAAAGCTAGAGATAATGCAAAACTAGGCTCCTCCTTATTTCTATACTTGTCTAAAGCCCTCAACACAGTTTGTAACAGCAGACTTCTACTTCAGATGTCCTCATTAGGTCTCACTCAGCCAACACTTTTATGGTTCAAATGCTACATGTCCAAAAGGCATCCATCAGTGGCACTCCAACTCTCAATACCTGACAGTTACCACTGGTGTACCTCAAGGGTATATCCATGGCTCCTTCCTCTAATATTCTCATGAGCACCCAAGACTCCCTAATACATAGTACACAGAGGACTCCACACTCAACTGCACATCTGATATGGCAGACCTCAAAAAAAGTATTCAGGAAGCTTAAACAGCAAATGAAAAATGGCTTTGTAACCAACAACTCATGCTCAACCCTTAACAAAACTACCACTTTCCCCCAAATCCCTCTCCCATGAGAGAACATATAAAGTCCTCTCTCTTGATAATACAGCCACTGAAGTCACTAATAACAAATAATTAGGAATGATAGTGGATGATAATCAAAATTGATCTCCATGTTACATAAGAAAAAAATCAAAAACTATGGATGCTTTATAGAGCCAAAAACTATGGATGCTTTATAGAGCCAAAAACTCTCTCAAAGACCCAACTAAAGCTATACTTATCACTGCTCATCTCCTCCCCACACTTCTTTATACCGCTTTCAACCTTACTAAACTTCAGGCATCACAAAAAACAAACAATGCTATAAAAGTTGCTAAATTTGCAGTCAATACTCCTTTCAGAACCTGCAGCTGTAGAGCACGAATAGCCTAAATTGTTTAGAATGAAACCATAAATTAACTGGATTATTGCCCCCTCAAATCATCCAGAACCCATCTGCTTGTCCAGCACTAAAAATTCTACACAACTATGCTACTAGTCGGTCATTACAATCCAATGTCCAAAAACTACTCTCTGTCCACAAACCTATCAAATCTGCTTGGCATTAACTGTACTTGTTTTGTGTTAAGGCCTGGAATGCCAAATTGCTATCCATCACATCAATACCCCCCCCCAAACCTTCAAAACCATTTTGAAGACTTCCTAGCCAAACGCTGGCTCGGTTCTTGCTCAAAACCAGAATAAACTACATCACTAAATGTGAAAAAATACTTATTCATAATTTACAGATCCTTATTCTCCTTCACTTCCTTACATCTATTCAATACTCTCCCCTGGCGTTCTCCCTAAATATACCATAAGCCTGTTTACCCTCATTTTGTATTGCAAATGTTGAGTTAAAATTATTTTTTGGTAATGAACATGAGTGTGATACATCTGTGCTAAAGAAACCAAGCATATCCATTCCAACGAATCATCCAGTAGAAGTCTAACAGTTTGTGTGAGCAAGATTTGTATGATAGATTATACACAAGTAAAAGGAGGACCGGTAGCAACAATTTGTCTAAAAATGAATGTACTGCTATGCAAGCCTTAAAAAAATGACAAGTCCATAGTGATAAAGGCAGCCAATAAGGGAGGCCCCAGAGTCATAATGGACAATTCATTTTACAATTTTCAAATGATGTCTGTTACAAAATCCTGGTGTATATAAGCTTATTACCACTAATGATGTTGAAATTATAAAACAAAAGTTCAATGCACTTTATGTTTACTTGAACAATGGATCACTAAAGAGCAGTATGGTTACTTTTTGGTACCAAACCCACTGATCCCCTTGATACAAGGTACCCCAAAAATTCATAGAAATCCTACACACACACCCCCCCCCTGAGACCTATTGTCTCGGGGAGGGGATGGTTAACTGAACCCACATCAATATGTATAGAAAAAATGTTGAGGCCTATAGTAAATCAGAACGTGGAGATTTTGACAGACAAAACAGTTTTTAACAGAGTTATTTAAGTGTACAGAGGCAATGTCCAATTTAAGTGAGACAAAAATGATGGTCACACTGGATGTCAACTCCTTGTTTACCTCTATTCCAGATGACATAGGTATAGAAATGTTACGAGAATACTTGACACAAGAAGGGACATATACAGCTAGTAGAGTGGTACTTGTATGTTTATTAATGGAACAGGTTTTGGTTAATAACAATGATATCTGATCACAAAATTTATTTTCAAAAAGAAGGTGTGGCCATGGGTACATCTAGCGCGAATAGTTAAGCGAATATAGTAATGGCCAACTGGGAAAGGAAGTATGTGGTAAATGGAAAATGGCAACAGATTAAGTTCTACAAACACTTTATAGATGACCTCTTTCTGTTATGGCAGAACACCATCTCCCATGATTCTAGTGATAAAAAAAAAATGTGGCTTGCCAGTATTACAAAGTGGCCACTCACTAGCCTTATAATATCCTAATGGGTATGGATGAGTATTGCACCAATATGTTATCAACTAGTTCCTATCTTCTTTAGTCAGACCAGTAAAAAGCATGCTACCATCCAAAGTCTACATTCTAACCAATGGAAAACTGCATGCAGCACGCCAGGTCCACTGTTGTATACCTGAAATTGCCCTTCCAAAACATTTTCAAAAAGTTTTCCCTGTGAATGCAGAAAACAGACTACCTAAATCTCAGAAACCACCATGGTAACAATATGCAAAAAGCCACCAACAAGGAAACTGGAAACAGCTATAATAAACAAACCAGTAATATAATATTCAGTCACTTGAACTCAAGACGACTAGCTTCACCTGTGCCTTTACTTCCTTTGAATTGTACAATCATGCAAGACAGCCATGCCTACACAAAGTGACCAACACATATAACCCTCATGGTAAATACATATGGTGAAAATACAGGAGAAGCAATGGCTGGAAAAGTTCAAAGCCCAGGAGACTGAGGTGTTACAAGCCTTTTCTACAGACATGGCGTAAGAATCCTGACCAGAAGTACCCAAGATATTGTGCCTCAGGACTAGGTGTATGAGGGAGTGGTGCAGCACATCAGTGGTGTGGGTGGCAATAACAGGAGTCTACATCATGTTTGGCAAGGACAACAGATGATACTGCATGCCATGAACAATGCACAGGACATTACCGAAAACATGCCCACCAAAGAAGGTGCATAAATAACACACAAATAGCTCATAGCCATGGAAGACTTCTAGATGCCCATGCCTTGGGACTAGAAGTGGATCATCATACTCTGTGGTGGCTTGGATATGGAAGCTTAGTTTCTCAACTGCAATAGCATCTTTAAATACACACCAGTTCAGTATGTGCTTTCATATTACCATACTGTAGTACAGCACACTGCATGGGATATGGGATTTATTCTGCAAGAGGTTTCTACATACATAACTAGTTGCCTCTGGTCTGTACCTATAACATCCTGCACAGTGCAGTATGTATGTATATGCCCATATGCTATTCACAAATTGTGCCAACTACATGTGTGCCTACTATGGGGGGCGGGTAGGCATTTCAGTTCTGCAGCAGGTGTCACACATCCTTGTGTGTTCATATGCAGTACTAGTGGAGGATGCATAAGACCAGGGCAGCACATCACCACCATCTGTCATATGATGACAACATGCACATGGAACAGTCTAATGACTCATTGAGGACCTCCCATAAACCCACCACAAGCAAGGAGACTGGAGGGAGAGGTCAAACCTCCTGCCTCACCAATTCTTGCTCAAAGCAATGCCCTTTAAGTCCCATCTAGGTTATGCATGTATCCACAAGTGAGATGCCACCTGTGAGCTACTCTACCTCTAACAAGCACATATACCTCATAAGGGGGAGGCATGGTGGTTTGCAGTGCAGTCATGACTGCAGAGCTGTCTGTTCCTGTCCTAGATGTAACAGTTGGTATTAAATCACTGGATGTGCAGGTCAATGATTTGGGCGCAGATAACTACTCACTACACTACTGTGGAGAAGATTAGTGTGCTGCATGGTCCATGAGACAATGTGTGGCACCCACGTGGTCTTCAAGATAAACTCTGGTGCCTGCTTGATGCATGTAGGGACAAGGGCATAGGAGGTCACTACTGTCTAACATTGCATCCACTGGGTACATCCATTAGCCATATGGCAACTATACACCAGTCTGCCTCTGCAGGCCTTGTATTGTGTTGCTATGGAAGGGTCCTTAAGTGAGGTGGCTGGGTGCAGGATAACCATATCCAAATGGTAAAGACCATACCTGAAACAGTGTCACTGTCAGTCCTGGACACAAAAGCTACTGAGCTCAGCAGTGGTTGGCCTTTTAGATATGTAGCCACCAGTGCTCCCCAGGATCTAACCCTAAGCACCTCACCAAGCTTCAAGCATTCAACTCGGTCAACATCCCATCATTAGTGCTTCTGACTTGGTGATTCCAATCCCACCCCTGGATAATGTCTTCCCTAACTCCCCACATCTTGCTCCAACATCTGCCTGCTATGACCCAGATTTGTAAGGTAGTCTTCCCATCACCTGTCACTGTGTCCCCTAACATTGGTGTAAATGATAAGGACCATGCCCTACCCACCACCAGCCTGTGTGGGTAAGGCAATATCTGATGCTCAGCATGGTCAGTACATGCACAGTGTTGTACAGCCTGAGTTCTGATAACGCATGCCTCATTTTATTCTGTGTTGTCTGTATCATGGCACGTACCTGTGGACCATGTACCTCTGCTTTGCCAGTGCTTCAGTGTATTGCACTCATTTCTGCATATCATGGTATCCTGCTGCTGCCTCTTGCTCCTCCAACTGACTGTCCTGTTCCTTGTCTGCTGATTCAACAGGTATAAAAGGTACTGCTGAAGCTGTTGCTGCACAACTATGTTACGCGACATGTTCTGTTGCTAAAAAATACTGGGCTGGTGATCTCAGGTGAATGCTGCAGTGTCCCAATAAATACATAAAGTTTCTGAAGCATGCCTTCAGATGAATTAATATATTTCAATGTCTTTTCATATGCAGCATTATACAAGAGCTTAAGCATTGTCTGGAGGTTGTGGGTGGGGGTAATGAACCATGAGTCCAAGAAATATTCAGCATCCCCTGCAACACCATTGTATGTAGCATGCTGCCTGACTACATGGTAACTTCATATGCAGGCCTCTGTACTCATCTGTGTGTGAATCAAGTACATGATACTGTGGAAAATTTCCCCCAAACCATTAGTATTATTTGGATGTGTGTCAAATACAAGAACCATGGGAACTTCCTGGGCATTGCAAACCATCTGATAATTGAGAAAATGAAAGCGGTTTATGTACCAGATATCCTGTGGACCAGGTTGGGCCTTGATAGCAATGGGTATACAATTAGTAAGTCCTGCAGCCTCAATGAAATAAGCAATGATGTAAAAAGCCCTGCATGGTAGTAGCTTTATCTTTTGATGTCACTGGGAGCCATATATGCTCTTCCAGTTGCAACATCATAATGTCAAGGAGCTGCAGCAGAAAATGCCACGTGGACACCTACACATTTCTTACCATGTCACCTGTAGGCCTCTGAAAGGACCATTGTGCTATGATGGTTAAGACTACACATGTCCACAGAGACTGACAGTTGACAAATCCCTCAATTTATGTGGGTGCCACAATGTGGCAAGCTCCATATGGTCTCCCTATCCACCTGAAAGTGGTCCACATTTTGCTAATCAGCAAAGTGGTGATGCATCAGATGTCGGTGGTACCATCTTCAGGGACACAATGCCATGACACACCATGTTGTGGACATTCATTCTAACATAAGCCACTAACACACACTGCACCCTATAGCTTCTGCTAATGCAAACATTGGAGCATCCTATAACTGGCACTCCATAGCATTCAGAGCAAGTGGGTACCATGGCACAACACATTTGTTTTATACATCCCTGAATGGCATTTTTATAATTAGAAGTTATGTACTCACCATAACGTTCCATCTGAGTAGGTGACTTCATTCGGATGCAACCTGTGGGTATCGGATCCGATCTCGGATCCGAGCCGGCAATTCAAAAGCTTAGGCTCCGAGCTCCTAGCTCCTCCCTCTTACCCATAACCCCTTGCCAAGCCCTAACTGACCTCAGATTGAGTTTGCCTCAAATACTGACTACAGCATAAATACTCGCTCTATAAAGGTCAGGGGGATGGAGGGGGGGATGGTTGCATCCGAATGAAGTCACCTACTCAGATGGAACGTTATGGTGAGTACATAACAAGTAGGCAGACTTCATTCGTCTGCAACCTGTGGGACAGAGTCCCTAGCTACCTGAATCTTGGGCGGCCGTCATGGAAGGATGTTCCGGAGCACCGCTGAGCCAAAGGATGCTCTTCCTCTAGAAACAACATCCACCTTGTAATGAGAAATAAAAGTATGAGGCGAGGCCCAAGTAGCTGCCGTGCAGATATCATCCAACAAACACGGGACTTAAAGGTGGCTGACGAGAAACTGCCCTAGTAGAATGAGCCGTAACCTCTGAGGAGCAGGTCTGCCTGAAGTGTCATATGCCTGCAATATGCAATTAGCAATCCATTTAGATAGAGTGACTTTAGACACTGCTTTACCCAGAGCAAATTTAGCAAAGGAGACGAACAGCTGATCTGATTTCCTGTGGCCAGCTGTCCTGTTAATATAAAAACGTAATTGTCTATGAACATCCAATGAATGCAATTTGTATTCTCCTTTGTTTGAATACTTGGGAAAAAAGACAGGCAAATTGATTGACTGGTTAATATTGGATTCAGAAGAGACCTTGGAAGAAAAGATGGATTGGTCCTGAGGCACACCCTATCAGGGAAGAAAGAAAGATAAGGCGGTTTGACACAAAGAGCCTGAAGCTCAGACACCCTTCTGGCTGAAGTGATAGCTACCAGAAAGACAGTCTTCCAGGAAAGGAATTTTAAATCAGCAGAAGCTGCAGGCTCGAAGGGAGGAGCAGTAAGGGCCTGCAGGACTAAAGACAAGTCCACAACCTCCTTGACTGGAGGCCTTAACAAAAAACTCCCTTGAGAAAGGATTTGCATAATTGCTGTCATAAGGGGAGCTGTGTCCTGTCCAATGTGATAACAGAGCCGCCAATTGTACCTTAATCGTGGAAGAACTGGCCTTGATGAAAGAGGTCTGTTAGAAAATCTAGCACCGCAGAGATAGGTGCTGAAAAGGATCCACAGTTCTCTGTCCTGCCCATATAGAGAACCTCTTCCATTTACTCCGATAAACCTGTCTGGTGGAAGGTTTATGAGCAGCCACCAAATGGCTTTGACCGTGAAGAGATACCGGGAGTCCTAATTAAGGTTGGAATGGAGCAGCCAAGCTGTCAATTTCAGGGTCAGATTGGGAACTGGCATTCCCAGAGGGTGAGAGATGAGATCGTGGATCCAGAATCCATGGTGGATTGATTTTGTGAGACCATACGAAGGGGAACCAAGGTTGTCGAGGCCAGAATGGGGCAATGAGAATCATTCTGCTCCCCAAACTGTTGGCTTTCTGCAGAAACCTCTGCATCAGAGGAAGTGGAGGGTAGGCATAAAGGAGACCGGGAGGCCAAGCATGCACCAGAGCATCCTCGGGAACTCCCTGGTGGGAAGCAGTTTGAGGGAGAAGCAAAAGATCGCAACAGGGTTGCCCCAACGGCAAAAATCTTCTTCGCTACTTGAAGATTGAGGGACCACTCGTGTGGAGAAAGGATGGTGCGACTGAGCTTGTCCGCAAGGATGTTGGACTTTCGAATGTGCGTTGCTATCAGAAAGCGTTTGGTGGAAATTGCCCATTCCCAGACTCTCATGGCCTCTCGACAAAGGGGTAAGACCTGGTTCCTCCCTGCTTGTTGATATACCAGACTACGGACATATTGTCTGTCTGAATCGCAATAGTCCCTGTAGGAAGAACATGGTGAAGTGCTTGCAACGCTAGGAGCACCGCCCTCATTTCCAGGACATTTATATGCAATGACGTCTCTGTGGGATTCCACGTGCCTTGGACAATCTTTCCGCAGAATGCCACCCGAGGCAAGAAGCGTCCGTGGTCACTGTGGCTCGAAATGCAGCGCAAAAGGGTCTTCCTGCTAGGGGCTCCGGAGAAAGAAGCCACCACAGAAGGGAGTCCCTGCTGACCGCAATCGGCGTTTAGAGACGAACAAAGAGGAGACCACTGAACTTGAAGGGTCCATTGAAGAACCCGCATGCGTAAGCGGGCATGAATTAGAAGCGGGATAGCTGCCGCCATAGAACCTAGGGCCCTCAGGACAAGCTGCAGTTGGTGAAGGTTGAAGGATTGCTGTCACATGACACCTCAGGCTGACGATACGGTCTGGGGTGAGGAAGGCTCGCATTGATCTGGTGTCTAGCCTTCCTCCTATGAAATCTATAATTTGAGTTGGATTCAGAAAAGATTTCTCCCAGTTGATCGTGATGCCCAGCCTTGGTGCTAGTTGAAGGAAGTAATCCCTGGCTGAGCACAGAAGATGCCTTGATGATGCAGTCAGGAGCCAGTCGTCCAGGTACGGAAAGACCTGTAATCCCTGGAGCCTCAGGTGGGCCGCTACCACCGCTAACACCTTGGTAAACACCCTGGGGCTGAGGTGAGACCAAAGGGAGGACCCTGAACTGATAATGACTGGCTCCCAGCCGAAGAAACCTCCTGGATCGTCTGTCCATCCGAATGTGGTGATACGCATCCTTGAGGTCTATGGAACACATCCAGTCGTTCTCCCTCAAAGGGGAGTATAGATTGCAGGGTGACCATCCGGAACTTTTGCTTGGTTACTGACAGGTTCAACAGGGAAAGGTCTAAAATTGGTCTTAAGTCCCCGTCTTCTTTGGCACCAAAAGAACCTGGAGTAAAACCCTAATCCGGCTTGATCTGGGGACGCTGGATGGCTCTTTTTCTAGCAGCTGCTCGATTTGAGCTGCCGCCGGTCGGGTGGAACATCTGGGAGGCTGCGAGATTTGGGGATCTTGATTAGGGGTATTGAATATCCTCTGGATATGAGTCAAGCACCAACTGTCTGTTGTTATGGACTCCCAAGAAGTCAGGTGCATCAAAACTGCCTCCAGCGACGGACAGCCGGGCAACCCTTCCGGGCTGCTGCGTGGCTCCCTCAGAGTAGGGTTCTCTGGACCCAAAATTGCCAGGAGCCCCCTGCCTCTGGCACGACGACCTCCGTCCTCCTCTGCCACGGAAGGACTGGTTATCCGGAGCAGGTTGGGACTGAACCACATCTTCTTCTGTCCCTTTTGGTTCTTAGAGAAGGACCTCTGGGGAGCTGAGCGAAGACTCCGACGGCAGACAGCGTCTTCCCGTCCTTTTCGCTCTGGACTAATGTCCGAACAGTCTTGCCAAACAAGGCAGAACCATCGAAAGGGCTCAGCAAAATCACAATGGCGGAGCCAGGCCTGTCGCCTCATGACAAGGCCTGCTCCGCTGGCTCTAGCGGCTCCCTCAGTAGCATGAGACAGCAGCCGCATAGATGTATTGGATACAGATCTGAGAGTGGCCATTCGGGTGGAGTAAACCTCTTTATCCTCACTCGAGATGGACTCCGGGGGAGATGTAGCGTACTCTTTAATCAGATCTCGCTGCATCCTAATGACATGTGCCATGTAGTTCAGCGCTCTCAAGGAGAAGGTCGCTGAACTAAACACTCGCTTCCCAATTCGATCCATCGAGCGGGACTCCTTGCCGGAGGATGGACGGAGGGACTCTCCTGGGCCAATTCCCTCTTCGTGGCTGCAGCCATCATCATGGCATCTACTGGGGGACCCTTACTCCAGTGGGTGCGGTCTGATGGAGGAGAAAGAATGCGGTCCGGGCGCTTTGGGATAGGCTCAATGGTGTCCGGATCCTTCCACGCCTGATAGATATAAGAT
Source organism: Protopterus annectens (assembly GCF_019279795.1). NCBI lineage: Eukaryota > Metazoa > Chordata > Ceratodontiformes > Protopteridae > Protopterus > Protopterus annectens. The sequence continues at coordinate 105,005,864 of NC_056743.1, read as the reverse complement.
CTACCAGGGGTCAGCAGGAGGACACCCAAGAGGTAGAAGGGCCCGCCTCGAATGCCTCCAAGAACACAGACTCGTCCGAAGAAGCCTTGGGGCAGACCACCCCCTGATCCTTAACATCTCCATGATGTCTCCAAATGAGGCGTCCTCAGGGGTGACCTAGGGAGCCTTCCCTTCATCCAAGTCCGTGTCTTCAGTGACGGACTCAGGGAGTCCATGTGCCTCCTCTTGCACTTGCGCTTCCGAGGTACTTCATCGGGGCTGTCCGAGGAGTACTCTTCAGCAGATGGATGTTCCAAGGGAACCACTTGGGACATCGAGGCGGGCTGTCCCTGGGACCGGCTGGTGGGAGCCTGGCCCAACTGCAATGGAGTGCGGGATGGGCGTGGCAGGGACCGGGGTCCGGATGTCCTCGACAGTGCCCTTTCCATAACGTTGAAAGCCGAGGGAGCCAGCTTCTAAGCCCGAGCCGACCCCACTCGGATCCGGATCCGAGACTAGTGTGCTCCGACCTGGGCGGGCGAAGACACACCAGCTCCCTCGGATCCGAGGCTCGGCCCTCGGCTGAGGTCGGGGTCAGTACCCCAAGCACTCAAGGGATGGGACGGATCCGAGGTGCGCCGACCAATCGGATCCGACCCACCCCGGATCCAAATCTGCACGGCGCGAAAGCTCGAACCCGTGGTATGGGTCGGAGAAGGAGCTAAGGGGCCCCTCCCGGTTGGGGGCATTTGCATTTGGGCCTGGATGAATTCCTCATCATCCGGTCCATATCAGCAGAAAGGTCGATCTAGAGGAGGCCACCGGTGACCTCCTGGAAGGGCTAGCCTCCTCCTCCTCGGGTCCAGGAGAGAACCGAGGGGAGTGGAGCCGAGGAGGAGGAAAGCTAGAAGGCACAGGGAAGCCCGCTTAGATGGAGGAGCCGAGCTGGAAGCGGCTCTCCTCTTGTGGTGCTTCTCCTGTGCCTCTCCTTCTGTCTCTCCCTAGAAGAATCCTTCCCCTCCGGCAACTTTAAGGGAGGTTGAGTCCCAGCCGGAGGAGAACTCACAGCAACAAGTTGCTGACTGGAGGCAGAGGCAAGCAGTATCTGGGGTAAAAGACCCGCCAGCACCAACCGACCTCCGTCCCTTAAAGCCGAGGGTTGAACCCTGCACAAATGGTACAACCAGAAGACAGGTGTTCAACCCCAAGCATTCTTGCCCGAGTGTGGCCATCTGCTGGGGACAGCTTATGGCCACACAAAAAAGACAGCCTTAGGGGCTTCAGACATTACACCTAAGGCCTAAACACACACACACACAAACAAACTACGGAAACCCGAGAAAAATTAACTAAAGAGGGAGGAAAGCCTTAACCACACACAACTCTAACTATATTTATAACAACAAAAGAGAATTTGAAAAATTTTCCTGTCAGAAAACTATACTTATCTCAAAACCAAAATCTGAGGTCAGTCAGGGGGTTATGGGTAAGAGGGAGGAGCTAGTAAGCTTTTGAATTGCCGGCTCGGATCCGAGATCGGATCCGATACCCACAGGTTGCAGACGAATGAAGTCTGCCTACTTCAGATCTACTGTTCCTATTTGCATCATGAATCTCATTTCTATACAATTTTGTAGTCATTTGTATACCACATTATTTTTCGCCTAACAAGGTCGCACTACTTGTGTCTGAATAACCAGCTCCTCCAACACAACCCTACTTTCTCCCCTACTTTGCAAATCAATGTGCACTATATGTATGATGGCCTATGGCTGGCAGAACATCCAATGTTCGATTTCAACTTCAACATCGAGAATTTTAACATATGCTGCTATATTACTTAGAGCAATATCATATATGTCATATAAGAGAACTGTGACTAAGTGTTTTAACAAGTGTATTTTAACTGGTATTTTATTGGTTCCTTTTGGAAGTAATGCAATATTTAAATGGAATTGGAGTGTTTTATTATTTTTAAGTCTGAAGAAGCGTTCTTGGAGACGCGAAAGTGCTTACTTTGTGCAATAAAGTGTTTGATTTGTTATATATTCATAGGTTTGATTTGATTGTTGTGGAGTACCTGCCATTCTCTTTCTTCTATTTGGACTGCTTTTTGTTTGGAGGTACCTTACCCTGGTGGTGTTTCCCCTTTTTTTCTGTGCATTTGGAGTTTATTGGTTACACCCAGGGACATGACAGAAGAAACCAGTTTACAACCATGTGGAACTGCTGATATTAATGTGAATGCTGAAAGGTTTAAACAACTGTTAATAACAGAAGGCAATCCGCTCTTGCTGTTATTGTACCTCGAATTAGCCAATACAGCAACGAGATACAAAGGTGAGACTGTTAACATTAATGCCTTACAACTGAAGAAACTTGAAGATATTTTAACTAAAATTAAAAATATCCAATGGCAAAAAAAGCACATGGAGGCTTGTATTTCATTTAGGATAGTTCCAAGGGGTCTCTACATTCTAAAGATGCCAACATTTGGCTCCACATACCCTCGACTGCTTTCTAAGTGGCAGAAACTTAATTTGGAGACCAGCTACGGCTACATGGAGCTTTTGATTGAACAGCATGATTTGATAGAGAAAGACCTTAGCTCAGAGGCTAGTAACTTGGAGCATGAATGAAGTCTCTTTGTAACAAACACTCAGAGAAGAGTTTTTAAATGAATTAACCTCTTCCCTAGTATTGTTGGATAATAGACTGATGCTAGCTAAAAAGAAAAAGCTAGAGAGATTGTCTCGATTTCAGTAAGGGGAATGTCTTCTCTTGGCGGAGAGAATCCAGCCGGACCAGAGACACAGTTTCCCCGCATAATGGGCTACAGGTACCAGTAGAGCGTTCCATTTCCCCTTCTAATTCCACACAGATTACATCACTTCCGCCCATGAGAGGCGATAGACAGCAAGGAGGAGTGGCGTCTTTGAATGTGAGCACTGAGTGCATGGCTCCACAGACTTCTTTTCAGAAGGAGCCAGCAGTAAGGAGAAAGGTTTACACAGCCGAACCAACACCCCTGATGATATCTGAGGACAATTCCTCACTCCATTTTCCGCTACTGTTTCGATCCACCAATCGACAACCATGGCGCCCATACTACCAAAGGAAAGAAGCAGAAAATGTCAGGCGAACAGCACAAATTTCAGAGGAAGACTCTGAAGCTAGTAAACAGGACTTGACAATTAATCTCTCCAAGTATGTATTAACATCAGCTGAAAAAGCAGTTTTAAATAAGGGACCCTCTTTTATTCCATTGCAGAATGTTGATGTAAGCGATTTTATTATAGACATCAAATGTTTTGCTAGAAATGTAGGTTTGGGTTTACAATATGGGGATATTACAACTAACAGACAAGGGTCCATGCTTAAGAAACCGTCAGTGTATATACCAAACCTGCATCCATTATTAGAAAGCTTTGAGAGAACCTGTGCCAATGATTTACTTATAGCCTTTAAACAAGGTAAACATAATTTGAAAACAGAATTTTATAATTTAAATGGAGATGAAAAACTAGCTCTGAAGAAATTACAGGATAATGATTTAATAGTTATAAGACCTGCAGACAAAGCGGGTGCTGTGGTATCATTAGATCGCGAATATTACCATACTAGCATTAGTGCTATGCTATCAGACTCAGCTACTTATAGAGCTCTAACTATATCTCAGCTTGATAAGCTTATTAAAGATGTTTATGAAGACTTATATGACATGTTAATGTGCAGTGTCATTGATTGTGATCTGTATAAGTACTTTCTCGTTGAAAAACCATTGATTCCCACATTTAGGGGGGGTCTTCCTAAGATACACAAAACGTTAGAGAATCCACCCTTTAGACCCATTGTCTCTGGAAGAGGCTGGTTAACCGAGTCTATATCTATGTATCTAGAGAAGCAATTGAGACTAGTGGTAGAGTCCACGAATTCAGTTCTAAGGGACATCCAACAGTTTCTTGAAACTCTTGCACCTTATAATTACACTGGAAGGTTGAATATGTCGGATTTTATGGTCACCCTAGATGTGACGTCACTTTTTACCAGCATACCAAATGATATTGGTTTAGATTTTCTGAGACTGTACTTAATAGAGAAAGAGTTAACTAATAGTAAGATTATTAGGATTACTATGTTAATGGATATGGTTCTTAAAAATAATGTGTTCACTCTCAATGAGAATTTTCTACAAACTACAGGAGTAGCAATGGGCACACCTTGTGCCAATTCATATGCGAATTTGGTTTTGGCATATTGGGAGCACACCTATGTCCTGGACCATATACATTTTTCAAAATATATTAAATACTATAGAAGGTTTGTAGATGATGTCTTCCTTATTTGGGGAGGTGATTCTACTACATTGGATGAGTTCATCTCCCATATTAATGGGACGACCACCTTCCTTAAATTGACAGCTAAAAGGTCTCAAAATGTGATTGAATTTTTAGACGTATTACTTGGAAAGGACAATGGTTTAATTAGTACTGAAGTTTATAGGAAACCTTGTAGAAGGAACGCCCTTCTACATCGAAATAGTGTGCATAAAACACATGTACACAAGAATGTTGTAAAAAACCAAGGATTAAGATTCTCTTGTTTAGTGAATGAAGAGGTGACATATCAGGAAGCTATTAATGACATACAGAGGGATTTTACAGAGAGAGGATATCATTCATGCGATCTTAAAGTATTACAAGAAGTTGAATGTGAGAGATCAGGACAACCCTGTATCAGGAGAGGTAGCCAGACACATATTGAACAAAGGGTCACTAATACTTCGAAAGTAAAAAGACTAGTTATTCCTTACACCAATAACAACAATACAGAGATAATTAAGAACAACTGGGGTATATTGTTACTGGATGAACATATTAAGGAGATGATTGGAATACGTCCAAGTTTTAGTTATAGGAATACTAAATCATTAAAAAGGATTTTATGCTATGAGAATAATGCTAGGAAGGAACTTCATTCCTCAAGGAAAGGAACCTTCTCATGTCATAATTGCAATCAATGCAGCTATATAGCTAATAAGAATTATTTTATACATCCTGACACGCACACTAAATATGAATTCAATCACTATACTGACTGTAAATCCAGGAATGTGGTTTATCTGGCTATATGCCAGAAATGTAGTAGTTTTTATGTAGGGAAAACGAATAGGACACTCAGAGAAAGAGTAAGAGAACATATTTATGCCATTAGCAGAGAAAATGAAGGAAATGCGATAGCCAAACATATTATCCAGAATGATACGACACATAGCTTTATGTTCCTAGTTTTAGAGTCTATATATTCTACAGAGAGGTTAGGCAATATAAGTAATTATACAGAGAAAGAAGAAGGGAAATGGATAGTTAGGTTACAAGCAGACAGAGGACATGGTCTGAATGACAGAGTTTCATTGAAACCTTTCCTTTTGGATTGAGCCTTAAAACATTAATTCTAAGAGTCATGAATGTGTGTATATTTTACCATATACTATTTTTTAACATTGTTTCATTTTTCGTGTGCTGTTTTTTGAAGTTTTGAGAAATGAGAATATAAGTAATAGTGTATATGTCTTAAGCAAGGCTTCTAAGCATTATCTAATATGAGTAGTTATTTAGATGGAGAAGTTCATTACATGCTCTTTATGTAGAGAATTTTAACATATGCTGCTATATACTTAGAGCGATATCATATATGTCATATAAGAGAACTGTGACTAAGTGTTTTAACAAGTATATTTTAACTGGTATTTTATTGGTTCCTTTTGGAAGTGATGCAATATTTAAATGGAATTGGAGTGTTTTATTATTTTTAAGTCTGAAGAAGCATTCTTGGAGATGCGAAAGCGATTACTTTGTGCAATAAAGTGTTTGATTTGTTATATATTCAGAGGTTTGCTTCGATTGTTGTGGAGTACCTGCCATTCTCTTTCTTCTATTTAGACTGCGTTTTGTTTGGCGGTAACTTACCCTGGTGGTGTTTCCCCTTTTTTTCTAAAAAAAATAGAAGCTTATGCTATGGAATGCTTGCAAAGTGAAGGATTTGGTATAGAAGGTCTAAACACAGGTTACATCACAGCATGATGGAACGAGTCCCCAAAGTAAGGACAGAAACAAGAGCAGCAGACATCTGAAGAAGAAATATGCTGCTGGTAAAGAAAAAGATTTGATATGGTGCAATATTTATGCAAAGGAAAAAAGCAAAACTGCAGAATGAATCAATACAAAAAGAGCACCATCACAGATAAATACAGGCAAAGAAATCCGAACATGGAAAACTTTACAATACAAAAATAATTCGACAAAGAGAAAAAGGAAAAAAGAAGATAAGTAACTGAGAAGTTGAAGAAATAGAAAAATGAGGTTATGGAGCACCTGCAAAGTAAAGGATTTAGTGTAGAAAATATAAATCAGAAAACACAGCAGGGTAGAGCAATGGACATCCAAATTAAGGAGAAACCAGTGGAATGGGAAGCAACTTATCAGTTACCATAAGATATTTTGGAGACTTCCACAGGAAACCAGTATAAACATTCAGTTGGAGCTGGACAGCAAGGGGAGGAACACTAAATTGTGGCAACCATGAAGCAGTCAATGTTGAGGAGTGATAGGCCATTGAGTTCCCATATGACACAGCAATGGATAGCACAGGATGAAATTGAAGATAATGTGCCACAAGAAGATGCTATGGAACTTTCTATAGAGCTCCCACAGGAAAAGGACAACAAAAAATGTGTCCTCAGTTTAGAAGAAAATGAGCTAAGACAAGAGTTGCTTTGTTTAACCGAGATAGTTAGACATATTAAGATCAATGAAAGAAATAGATTGCAGAAGGTCAATAAAACCCAAAAAGTCAGAAGTCTGATTAAAAATGAATGCAGTGATTAGGACTGCCTATAGGAGATCCATGCAATATAACAGAAGTAAACAGGATATATTACTGTGCAGCTAAATAACTGATAAAGTTATACCCCAAGAACACAGGGTAGTGAGGGAAAGGAAGGGGAGAAATTGAATACCATCATGAAAGTATCGAATATAGAAAAATATAAAGCATTGCTGTCAAAAGAGTATAGAAGAGGGAACAGATCAACAAAAATACTCCACGATAGACATGATAAAAGCAACGCACAGTATTAGAACAGACCAGGATCTATCAAGCACTTTCGCAAATAAACAAAATCTCAGCACAGGCTGAAAAACGTAGAAGATATGCAGCTAAATATAAAGGAAAAGTACAAAATAAACAATTTATTGATGACCCCAAATAGTTTCATAGAGAATTGGGAAACAAGGCAAAAAGAATTGAAAGACCACCCAAAAAAGAAGAAATAGATGCATTTTGGAGAAGTACCTATGAAGATCCTGTGGAACATAAAGATGCTAACTGGATAGAAGTAAAAGAAAGAATAAGAAGCTCAAACATACAGGATATGAAATGGGATGAAGTAACAGCCAGAGAGAGAGAAAGTTAAGAAAAGCCTCCAACTGGAAAACCCCAGGTCCAGATGCAGTACCTAACCTCTGGCTAAAAGTATTAACATCTTTGCACGAAGATTTAGCCATGAGTAAGAGCTATTTATATGCACATCCTGAACAGACACCGGCCTGGTTAACAGGAAAAACAATGTGCCTACTAACAGTGAACCTGCAAGCTACTCTAAAAACTGTAGACCAATAACTCGCCTTCTAATGTTTAAACTATACACCAGAATTGATGCCAACAGAGTTTATAGTCATTTAGAAGAAAACTCGATCATGGCGCTAGAACAAAAGAGTAATAAAAGAAAGTCATATGACAGAAAGGATTATTTGTTGCCAAATAAAGTCATAATGGAGAACTGTAAAAAGGGGAAGAATCTAAGTATGCCACGGATTGACTACAAAAAAGCATTTGACAGTGTCCCACATTCATAGATAAAAGAGTGCTTAAAAATGTACAAGATACACCCCTGCACTGAAAAACTACATCACAGTGACCATGAAACCGTGGCAAATCACTTTGCAGTTGAGCCACAATAAAAGGACAAATTATGATTCCAGGGATAAAAATCTATAGGTCGATATTCCAGGGTGACTGCCTGTCACCATTGCTCCTTTGCCTTGCCCTTAACCCATTAAGCTGTATGCTTAACAGATTAGGTCATGGCTATAATTTGGCTTCCAGGAAGCAACAAAGTGTAAACACTTCTCATCTTGTCTTTGTTGATGATTTAAAACTGTATAGCTTACTAGATGAGGAACTGAAAGCACAATTGCAAGTAGTCAAAACCTTTTCAGACGATATAAGAATTTCATTTGGTCTTAATAAATGTGCAAAAGCAACTGTTAAAACAGGAAGACTGCAGCTCCAAGAAAACATCAGTTTGGCACAAGAATGTAATATAAAATAACTTGACCAAAATGGAGTGTATAAATATTTGGGAATTGATGAAGGATCAACAATAAAACATGAACAAACAAAATAAAACTTAGTAATGAATATTTTAGAAGACAAATTAATCCTGAAAACAGCACTCACATGTAGGAACAAAATTCAGCCTATAAACCAATTTGCACTTCCTGTCCTAACTTACAGTATTGGAGTGAGTGACTGGCTCCAAAAGGTGTTGGATAAATTAGGAAAATAAGAAGGATGCTTCACACTCAAATGATTTATAAAAAATCAGTGTATACCAAGATTATATATTCCCCATTCTGGAGGAGTTATGAGCCTCCTTGAAATTAATTACATGTATAGATCTGAAATCGTTGGGACTGCATACACATTTGATGACCTCACAAGACCCAAACAGTTGCAGAGTTTGCAAGTGTTTCCAGTTCTATTTTACAAAACCCACATTTGTCTGTTTTTCCCACATGTTTAAAAAACTTTGTAAACCAATGTGTATGTAAGCCCACTATCTTGGGCAGTCTACATTAACCTTTCATCTTTTGGTTTCAACCATATCCCTAGACTCTCACTCAGTGTTCCTAAGCACCCTGGAATCTATCAAGGTCCAACCCAACAATCTCATACTAGGAGACTTCAACTACCCCTCCATCAACTGGGAAAACTACTCAAGCACCAATGCACTGGCCCAACGCTTCTTGGAATTCATCAATTCCAATGTCCTGAACCAGCTAATTCTTACCCTCACTAAAGGAAACATCCTTGACCTGGTTATTGCTAACATGGGCAACCATTGCTCTACACCAATAGTCAATTCCTCCCTGGGTTAGATCCGACCACAAACTAATCACCATGGAAATCCACATCACCCCCCCCCCCCCAGATAATTATGTCATTGCATTGTTAGATTTTGTACTCATGAGCTTGTTTTAGGTAGGCATAACTGCTTTTTGCTACTGGGTATTTAATTGTAATGTATGCAGTATATACAGTTTCCTTTCATTTTTAATCCCAGTGAATGCAAATTAGTTGCACTGGTAGTGTTGTTCTAATTTATCTCAATGTTGCATAGATTGTACATGCGCTTTGTGTGCATTTGTTCTGTGTGTGACTTGGGTGCATTTGCAGTTCACAGTGAAGCATGGGTATTTATTTTTCCTTTGTTTATTTTAAACCTACATTCAAAACTGGATTTGGGAATGTTGTTCTCAGTGGGTAAAGGTGATCAGTATTTTGTATTTATGCTTTGTATGTGCAGTGTGCAGATGTGCATTTCTTAAGTAAACGCCATAAACAAGGTGAACTTATGGAAGTTAGACATTTTTATGACAAAAGCAGAGCGTATAAATGCTTGACTGCCTACTGATGTGTACACTGGTGTTTATATATAAAATATACTTAAAATCTTGAAATAAGAAAATGTCTGCAACTACTAAATAGCAAACACATTCTGTGTCTATATATGTACATTGCATGATTACACAAACAGTATAAATTCCCCTATCAATAAATATCAGAAGCAAGTGCTAGCACAAGTAATGGGGGTCTAGCTCTCTATGTATGTAGGGGAGTAGGTATTTTTGTTTCAATATTTTAACATTTCAGCATTGCACATTCATTATTATCACCTACAGTATACTGCTTTTCAGGAAGTTAACAGATCCAAATAGATATGTCTCTATTTCTTTTAATCAGCAATGAACTTTGCTAGATAGAAAGCACACTGAAAAAGTTTTTAGTTGATTCCAATCATCCAAACAGAAAAATATATAAACCAAGTGATTGCATATGTAAACAAGTGTGTTAAAATTAGCGATCATAGCAATTATGGAAAATAAGAAGTTATGTTTTTACCATAACGTTCCATGTGAATTGTTCATCTCGCCTTTGTTCTTACACACGGGTTTGGAGCCGATCCTCGGCTCTGAGTCGGCCGCATCTTCAAGAAAGCTTGAGGCACAGTAATATCCCATGATCCTCAGGTGCTAACCCTCAGATCTAGTTTGCTATACCAGAAGAATCCCTTTAGAACTGTGTCTTGAACACTTATAAACAGATACTACACAGTGTCTGGAACCCTACTCTCAAATAGAGGAGAAAAGATGCCATTGCTAATGTACAATAATATGCTAACAATATCTAGAAAAGGCTGAAAAGGAATTCAGTTGAAACCGTTCTCCCAGACTGCAGGACGGGGGATGGAGGGGGGGAATGTCAGAACAAAGGCGAGATGAACAATTCACATGGAACGTTATGGTAAGAACACAACTTCTTAATGTGAAATTGTTCAATCTCGCCGTTTGTTCTTACACACGGGTAGCGTCCCTAGCTCCTTTTACCTGGGTGGCTCAAGGGAGAACATTCCTGACTACAGTGGAACCAAACATCGCCCTGTCCCTGGAGCTTTTGTCTAGTTTATAGTGGGCGATAAAAGTATGTGGTTTAGCCCAAGTTGCCGCTGCACAAATGGTATCTAAAGGCAAACGAGCGGTATGGGCTGAAGAGGCAGCGATCGCCCTTGTAGAATGAGCTCTGGGTTTGAAAGGAAGTTGCTGTTTCGATTCAGCATATACAAAATTTATGCAATCTGACAGCCATTTGGATAAGGTAACTTTCGTTACTGCCTGTCCTTTCCCTTGGTCAGCATATGAGACAAATAGTTGGTCTGACTTTCTGTACTCTTTTGTCCTATGTAAGTAAAATCTCAGTTGCCTGTGAACGTGCAATTTGTGCAATGTGTATTCTAACTTATTGGAATGTTTTTTAAAGAAGGTAGGTAGTTCGATAGACTGATTGATGTTTTGAATCGAACAAACCTTCAGAAGGAAGGACGGATTGGTGCACAAGGTTACTCTATCTGGATGAAAAATCATGTACGGGGGTCGGATAGATAGAGCCTGCAACTCTGAAACTCTCCTGGCGGAAGTGATGGCAACCAGAAAAAGTGTTTTCCACGAAAGAAATTTTAACTAAGTTGTGGCTGCTCGTTCAAATGGGGGCAACATGAGTTGTGACAGCATGAGATTAAGATTCCAAGGGGCTATTGGATTATGAAAGGGGGGACGGAGGTGAAAGGTACCTTTCATGAAGGCTTTACAAAGCCTGTGGGACATAAGAGAACCATCTTCACGGCCAATATGAAAATTGGATATAGCCGCCAGTTGAACCCTTATAGTGGATGTTGATGCTCCTTCTTGAAAAAGTGTGGTAAGAAAATCTAGTATCTTGTGTACTGGAGCCCCGAGTGGATCTATACCTTGTTTGGAGGCCCAGTGCGCGAAACGGTTCCATTTGCTGTTGTACAATTTCCTTGTAGATGGTTTGTAAGAAGATACAATAATTTGTTGTACTGCAGGGGATAGTAACTCCGACCTGGCTAAGATGGGAAGCGGAGCAGCCAAGCTGTCAGTTTGAGGGACTTGAGGAAGGTGTGAGGAACTCCCGACGAATGTGTCAACAGGTCTGGCTCCGGGTCCAGCATCCATGGTTCCTCCACTTGATGAGATTGAAGGAAGGGAAACAAGATTTGTCGAGGCCAGAATGGGGCTATCAGTATTATGGTCCTGTCCAGACGTTTGGCTTTCTGCAAAAACCTGGGAATTAGTGGAACAGGAGGAAAAGCGTAAAGGAAACCCGGGGGCCAATCGTATACCAGTGAGTCCCTGGGGACACCCCCTGGAGGGGGTAACAGGGCAAAGTAGCTTCTGCATTTGGCATTCAATGGGGATGCAAACAGGTCATATCAAGGCTGGCCCCATCTGTGGAAGATCTCTTCCGCCACTTGAGGTTTGAGGGACCACTCGTGAGGGAACAGGATGGCTCTGCTCAACCTGTCCGCGATTACATTGGAAGTCCCCGAGATGTGCGTTGCTATCAGAAAGTGTCCAGTGGACTTTGCCCATTGCCAAATTCTGAGGGCCTCTCTGCATAACGGGTAAGATCTGGTTCGCCCTTGCTTGTTTATGTACCAGACCACTGACATGTTGTCTGTCTGAACTGTCACTGTTCCTCGAGGTAAGGACTTGTGAAAGTGTTGCAATGATAGAAACACTGCCCTCAGCTCTAGAACACTGATGTGCAGATTGTACTCCAAGTTGGACCATTGACCTTGGACTGTTTGTCCCTGAAAGAATCCCCCCCACCCTATCAGGGAAGCGTCCGTGGTTAGAGTTGCTACCGGACTGGGTAATACAAACGGTCGAACTAGTGTTAGCTCTTGACTGTGTATCCACCACAAGAGATCCTTCTTGCAAAAATTCGTGATCAAGATTTCGTGAGACAGTGGAAGTTGTCGATACGACCACTGGGCGAATAGCATCCATTGAAGAATCCTCATATGCATCCTGCCTAAAGGAACTACACAATAAGGGAGGCTGCCATCAAGCCTAGTACTCTTAATATTTGTCGTGCAGGGACTCTCTTGCTGTGTAGAAGGACCGAAATGTGATGCCTGAGGTCTGATACTCTTGGTGGGGGGAGAGTAACTCGAGCCAGGGAGGTGTCTAGCTGTGCTCCTATAAATAAGATACGCTGTGACGGTGATAAGACAGATTTTCCAAAATTCACCGTTATGCCTAGCAAAGAGCAGAGACTGATGGTGTAATCCCTGGCTTGTAGAAGACGATACTCGGTGGTGGCGGATAGGAGCCAGTCGTCTAGATAAGGAAACACCCGGAATCCCCTTCGTCTCAAGTGAGACGCTACTACTGCCATGCATTTGGTGAACACCCTGGGGGCTGAGGTGAGACCACAGGGCAGAGCGCGAAACTGGAAATGACTGGCTCCCAGCCGGAAGCGCAGGTGATCTCTGGACACCCTGGCCATCTTGATATGGTAGTACACGTCTGAGATCTATAGAGCACATCCAGTTGCCCTTCTGCAGAAAGGGAAGGATTTGACTGTAGCATGACCATCTGGAACTTTCCCTTTTTACAAAGGTATTTAATTTGCTGAGGTCTAAAATTGGCCTCCAGTCCCCTGTTTTCTTTGGAACTAAAAAGAACCTTGAGTAAGTTCTGGATCCTATTTGGTCCACTGGGACTGGTTGGATGACTCTGTTTTCGAGCAACCTTCCTATCTCTATGGTTGCCTGGTCTCGCAGACTGGGTGGAACGTCTGGGAGCTTTTTGGAGTTGGGTGGCATTTTGATGAAGGGAATGTTGCAGTCTCTGGTAACTATGCTTTTTACCCAGGAATCTGATGTAAGATTTAGCCAGGCCTCTGGGTATAAAGCCAAGCGACCCCCGACTGCCTCCAGAGTAGGACAGTCGGGCCTGCACTCAGGAGTGCTGGAAGGGATTTCCAGAGAAAGTCTGTCACCCTGATTTTGCGGACCCCCTCTGCCGGCTGGGTGGCATCTTCCATTTCTTCCCCCTCCTCTGCCTCTGGAGGGGGCGTCACTTTGGGTGTGCTAAAAAGATCCCAGAGTCTTTCGGAAGCAAATTTTTCCTCCTCGTTGCCCTTTAGGGTAGGGTCTAGATGGGATGAAAAAATGGACCCCCTACGGCAGACAGGGTCTTCCCTTCTTGTTCACACCTCATGAGTCTCCTTTACTTTGGGCCCAAACAAGGAGGCACCATCAAAGGGGGCGTTGGCAAAGGAAGACTTAAAGGCTTCCGCAAAGGAGCATAAGCGCAACCAGGATTGCCTTCTCAGGGCGATCGCTTAAGCTGCCGCTCTACTTGACCCTTCGGCTGCGTATGAAATCAGCCTCATGGACGAGTTGACTATGGAGTTTAGGGTGTTAAGTTGCACTGTCACTTTCTCGGTGACAGCAGCATCTGTGTGTCCCTGGAGAGTATCTCCCAGTTCCTTAATGAGATCTCTCTATAAACGCGTGAAATGTGTAAGGTAGTTGAGCGATCGGATGGAAAAAGTCGCCGATCTAAATATACGCTTCCCATATCTGTCCATCGTCCTAGAATCCTTATTAGGAGGATGGACAGAGGAAGATGATTCAGAAATCTCTTTCTTAGTGGCCGCCGCCACCACCATAGTATCCACGGGAACCCCTTTTGTAAGATAAGATTTGACTTGGGGGGGGGGGCGTCATGTATTTATTTGGCTTACGAGGGACTGGTTCCACTATATCGGGCATTTCCCAAGCCCTCTGGGCTAGTAGATCCATGAGATCGTCAAATGGCAGAGTCACCCAGGAGGTAGAAGGTCGAGTCCCAAATGCCTTCAGCAAGACCGATTCATCCACAGAAGGGGTAAGAGTTTGCCAGTCCCCCCTTTGTTTCAGGATTTCCAAAATGTCTGAAAATGAGACATCCTCAGAGGGGGACCGTGGGGACCCTTTCTGTTTCATCTAAATCGGTATCAGATGTGAGAGATTCCTGGGGGGAATCTATGTGCCTCCTCTTGCACAATCGTTTCCTCGGAACATCCTCAGCGGGAGCTTCTGGGGATGCATCTGAGGAACCAGAGTCGCCCTGTGGGGACTTCTAAGGCATTGGGTCTCGACGCTTGGTAGGAGTCGAAGGCACAGAAGCAGAACGCGGACCTTTTGGGGAAGGAGACAAAGATACTGATGAAGTATGTGTATGATCAGACAAGACCTTCCTCATGATGTCAAAGGCACCGGTGCCCCAATCCGAAGAAGGAGGTCGTTTCTCCGGAATAGGAACCACGGGCTCCGACACTGAGGACGGATCTGAACTGATCTGAGCCGAGGCACCGAGGGGAAGAGTCGGAACCGATATCTTGGTTCGACTATCCCCCCTGGAACCTAGGAAAGATCTTTGGCTCCGAGACTCTCCGGCTGGTTCCGAAGGAGTCGAGGTCAACGGAGCCGATAGCACTACTGGAGGCTTTGGCACCGAGGGCTCTACAATCATCGGTTCTTCGATTCCTATTTCCGATGGCTTGACGGGTCTCCGAGGAGGAAGTGTTGAGGGAACAGGAATAGTCTTGAGTTTCAAAACCAGCTGGGATGAAACCTCGATTAATTTGGACAAAGCCGAGTTCTCCATAAGCTTCTGTACCACTCGGTCCATATCGGAGTCGGAAAGGGGCCTCGAATAACGGGTCGAAGGGATCGAAGCCGTCACCGAGCGAAGGATAGCAGACGGTGGTACCTCTGACACTGGCTCCAAGACCTGAGCCTCGGTCAGAGATAAACGCTCGATACCTGGCACCAGATCATAGGAGCCAGCGTCCGAATCTGAAAAGAGGTGCTCAGAGCCGATGACTTGGGCTCCAACACTCTTGAAGACTTTGACCCCTTCGAAGACTTGGATACCTGTTCAGCCTTGTCTAGGGCCTCTTGAAAATCGGGTTTAAGCAACCCTCTGTCAACCAACTTCATGCGTCTTTCCAGCATGACCCTCCCACTAAAGGAATGACAAATGGAACAGTCTTCCTGCAAGTGGAGAGGGCCAAGACAGTAGACGCAGGATGAGTGGTTGTCAGCAATGGACATCTTCTGTCCGCACTGACACCTTTTAAAACCAGATTTGGCTTTCTCTGACATTTTGAAATAAAAAAATCCAAAAAACACAGCACGCTTAAGAAAAAAAAACACTATATAATACTAAGTGTAATAATTTTAAAGTTTGGAATAATAATAATCAGCACTTTAAATCTAACCTAATATATATATAAAAATGCAAAACACACAGCACACTATGATATATATATATATATATATATATATATATATATATATATATAGAATAAAAAAGAGAAAGTTAAGGCAAAAAATTTTTTAAAATACTGTCAATCCTGACAGAAAAAACCCATAGGCCTTAACTAGAGAAAATTTAAACTAAATAAACTAGTCTGAATACTCACAAATAACACCCTATACTATATTACTTATTTAAACACTAAGGTATGGCTATAAATCTGTAGAAAAGAGAACTATATATCAAGAAAGTAGAAAAAAATATACTGGCCCGAGCCTTTCAATGCGATCTGCTGCTAGCGGCAAACTAGATCTGAGGGTTAGAACCTGAGGATCATGGGATATTACTGTGCCTCGAGCTTTCTCGAAGATGCGGAGCTAGTGATGCGGCCGACTCGGAGTCGAGGATCAGCTCCGAACCCATGTGTAAGAACAAATGGCGAGATTGAACAATTTCACATCCTTGGTTTTATATGGGGGCTCTTCCCCTACACTCCCACTAATTAAATATGCTAACTTCATTGTCAACAGCCCTGGAAAGAAAGAAAAATTCCAGAATTATATTACAGTCAAACTGCTGAAATTTGTCTAAAAATTTCAACACTTTAATCACAGACCAATTACCAATAATGCTGGCATGTGATTAATTCATGCTGCAACCAACCAAACAATGCCTCCAAAACGTATATATGTATTCATTCTATATAATTATAAATATATAGAGGATTATAATCAGGTGTCTAATTGTAGCTATATTACTAGATGCCAAGAAATTCACCTAAAGAGCAAATTTCGAGAAGTGAATCTTGGCATCCGTGTTGAGAGCTCATAATTGGTTAGTATCGCTGAGACACTATTATAGCTCTTACTGCATGGAGTTTTCCGTACTTCATGTACTACCAGTTTTTAGATATATATATATATATATATATATATATATATAGCACAAAGTGTTTTCCCAGCTTGAAAACTAATAGCACTTAGCAAGTGTTATTGCACAGACAGCATATAAATGTAAATGGAGGAAAGTCACAAGCAGTTATTAAATTAAATATTGCTGAGGAAAGTCACAGGCAGTTATTAAATTAAATATTGCTGCTGTAATTTTATTCAATGAAAACACAAAAATATAATGCAAGATATTCAGGGAGAGTTGAAAGTTATGAAACATCCCTTGCATGAGACCCAACTAACGCGCTTAGGGGACGTATAAC